>NC_045455.1:72147116-72179149 GCF_002776525.5 Piliocolobus tephrosceles
CCCAGGTTCAAGAGCTTTTCCTGCCTTAGCCTACTGATTAGCTGAGATTACACATGCGAGCCACCATGCCTGGCTATTTTTGTATTTTTAGTAGCGACAGGGTTTCACTATATTGGCCAGGCTGGTCTTGAACTCCTGGGCTCAAGTTTTCCACCTGCCTCAGCCTCCCAAAGTTCTGGGATTACTGTGAGTGTGAGCCATTGCATCTGGCCTTGATTGTTAGGTACTCAAAAAGCAAAGTAGCATGGAACCTCTTCGTGTCAAGGAACAGGGTATGTCCGCTTATGAAAAGTTAAGCACTTGGGACTGTTTTCATAAAAGTACAAAGTCATCCTCAAGCATCACCTTGAGGATGAAACACCGAGTCTGACAGTGGGGCAAAGAATACCAGACTCTCTTTTAGGATGAATTCATTTCCCTTCTTCCAGAACCGACTCACTCCTGATGGGCCCTGAACAAAGATGGAAAAATGTGATGCTAATTTTACTACCCAATTTTATTTCTGTTTCAGCCCATTTTCCTGTTGCCAAGTTTCCTATTTGCCCACAAGGGGGGAGCAGTTCATGATATATTTAAAGGTTTAGAATCCTTTCAGAGTATCACACCATCCTAATTTTTCCCCGAGAAACCTGACATTCCCGGAGGTACACAGAGTTTGGCGGCGTAATAATCACAACAACTTCTATTTGTGGAGGATTTTTGGGGAGCTAGAGCTGGACAATGGGCTGGCTAAACATTACATTCAATGACGTCGTTTGATAGCACAACTTCCCATTTTACAGAGGAGGACACTGAGGCTCGAGGAAGTTTAGGAATCTTGCAGAAGGTCACGAAGCCAGTAGGTGGCAGACCTGGGACTTGAACACAGGCTGACTGCAGACTTGTGACACCTCTTTTCTAACTGCCTTCCTGGAGGAGAGAGGGTTGGATTGTGATTCTGCTGGGTTCCAAAGTGGTGCAGGATGTGGATTACGAACCAGAGCGTAGAACGTTTTCAGAAGACCACAAAGGCCTGTGAAGTCCCATTTACTGCTCAGACTTGGTATGTGCTTGGTGTCACTTGGGTCTCTGGGAGAGTCTGGCTCTTTCACATTGTCCTGCTGGCTGCCACGCAGCTCTAGATGTCCCAGTGTGGAGCTGCAAACAGTTGCTACAACTCCTGTTCTTCTAATGCTTCCCAGGATGGTGTTTCGGATCCTCTTGGCCTCACCTGCCTCTTGTCTCAGCTGCTGTGGCACATGGGCTCCAGCTGACATCACACGGGCACAACAGTGCCTTGCCTATGTGCATACTGGTCACCTCTCATCTCCTACCTCGGGGCAGAGACCTGCCTGGTGTCCATCCATATGCAAGCTGGAAGTGTTGGGGAGTTAATGCCCTCTGGGGTGAATCTTTGCCCAGTGAAGGCAAGAGATGATGGTAAATTCTTCCGTTCCCTGCACTCCAATGGACAGGCTTTAGACGCCATTCACATGATTTCTCTGTGAGAACAGGGACTCTAATGCTTTTTGCACAGTACCTGGGATTTAATGAGTGTTAAATAAATATATTTTGAATGACTGCCTACAGATGCAGCCATCACTGGCACTTGGTGGCAGGCAGCTCAGTAACGGGCCCCCTGAGTGGGTTCTCTTTCCTTCTCTGCTTCATTCCCTTTCTCCCTTGGCCCTGCTCCCTGGGATTATATTCCCTGACAAAATAGGGAGGTCTGAAGAATCCTATATTCATTCCTGGTCTTCTGAGCCAGCCAGCACACCTGGCATCAACAGGTGCTTTGGGTGAAGGGTGAGACATACTGAGGGATGGATGGAAAGTCTGTGATCTGGGCTGGAAGGCAAATTGTAGAGTGTCACCTTCATCATATTTCAAATAACTTTCCATTTAATTTCCATGGATCCATTTTCTTCTCCCCACTTAAAATTCACCTTTTAGTGACTTCCCTATGTGACTAAGACGTGTGAGAAAACGGTACTTAAATACTAAAGGTTAGTCCAGCCCACTCGGTCTCTTTTTCAGGCACTTTCTTCCGCTGTAGGGAAGAGAGGCATGTGACATTTGTCTTTATGCTCACCTGACTGATACTTGATTGAGCAGCGCTGTCCCAGGGTGGCCCCCATTGCAGCTTTTCTCTGTGCAGGGAGTTTACACTCACAGCATTTGAGGAAGACACGAGAAAGCTGCGTTGGCACTGCTGACCTCCCGAGACCCAGGGGAAAGAAAGGGGAGATCTCTGGGCAAAGAGCAGAGTTAGGGGTTACAGTTTCTTACCACCTCGGGTAGGGTAGGTGGTTATGGACCGAAGAGGAGGGGTCTGATATCATTCCAGCAGCCAGTTGAGCCCTGGAAACATTGAGTCCTTTTTTTACCCAGTTAGTGGGGTGTATTAGTCCGTTTCCATGCTGCTGATAAAGACATGCCAGAGACTGGGTGATTTATAAAGGAAAGAGGTTTAATGGAGAATCCACAGTTCCACGTGGCTGAGGAGGCCTCACAATCATGGTGGAAAGCAAGAAGGAGCAAGACACATCTTATGTGGATGGTGGCAGGCAAAGAGAGAGCTTGTGCAGGGAGCCTCCCGTTTTTCAAAGCCATCATCTCTTGTAAGACTTATTCACGATCAGGAGAACAGCATGGGAAAGGCCCACCCCCATAATTCAATTACCTCCCACCGGGTCCCTCCGGCAACACGTGGGAATTCAAGATGAAATCTGGGTGGAGACACAGCCAAACCGTATCAGGAAGGAACTGTACTTTTCCAGCAGTGAGTATACTGTTGCTACTTAGGGGGACTTCTATAACGTCCTCTTGAACAACAGGGTCTTTTTTTTTTTTTTTGAGACAGAGTCTCCAGCCCAGGCTGGAGTACAGTGGTGTGATCTTGGCTCACTGCAATCTCCGCCTCCTAGGCTCACGCCATTCTCCTGCCTCAGCCTCCAGAGTAGCTGGGACTATAGGCGCCTGTCACCACGCCTGGCTAATTTTTTGTAGAGACGGGGTTTCACCGTGTTAGCCAGGATCGTCTCAATCTCCTGACCTCGTGATCCGCCCGCCTCGGCCTCCCAAAGTGCTCGGATTACAGGCGTGAGCCACCGGCCCAAAAACAGGGTCTATTAAGGGTAGCCCTGACTTTTACCAAGAGGCCAGAAATTCAGACACAGGCAACCCATAAATCAATACAGCTAAAAGTCATTCCCATGCTTACATACCGAGCAATTGTGAGAGAGATGAAAATGAATGTAACTGGCACGAGCGGCTGCCCAAGCTTGGGGCACAGGGTTTATGATCCCAGTGCCTTATTGAGCCAAAGGGACACAGTCCTGCCTCTTCCCTCTGAGCTAGATGCGAGCCTGAGCGGCCCACGCCTGCAGCTGGCGTAGCTGCCACACGGTGTCGCTGTTGGAGGCGAGTCTTGCATGGTTTGTTCCTCCACTGGGATGGTCCCCGCTACAGTGGGTATTTGAAAGATGACGGCCCATATCTTGTTCCATGTCGCGCTCAGCCAAGGTCCGCCGCATGAGCTGCCTCGGCTCCTCGGTGCTCACTCGCAATACCTGAGCATGCCTGCTGTGCCCCCAACAATCTGCCTTGCACACTGCTCCACCGCTGGAGTGAGCCCAGGACCTTGCCCAGATGTCCCTGGTGTTCCACAGCAACTCGTTTTGAAGTATGCTGTCATCTTGCCATATGCATGTCATTTTGAAATATGAAAGTGGCCCATTTGTCGCTAGAGAACTGCTGGGCAAACCAAGGGATATTTATTTTTCGGGAACCTGTATCTGACTGACTGCAAACAGTTCCATTGTCTCCTTCCCTCTGGGCAGCAGATGTGTTCTGGCTCGATATAATTTATAGACTGTGAATCATTTGACTAAAAGGAGATCCTGATATGATGCAGGGGAGGGGTAATGATTCCCCTTCAGGTAACCTCCAGCTGGCCTCCACCAGGCATAGGAAGGCTGCCATGATTTATAAACATCTTCCTCAGCAGGTACCTCTGAATCTCTGCCCAAAAATTCCATGTTACATTAAGAAGAAACACATTAAGCAGAAAAGTAGATGTAAACCTCCTACTGAAATTATACTAAGTTGAAAAACAAAGTCCTATTTCTTATCATCTGTATTAAACAGTTAAAACCACTTTGACAAAAGTCAGCCAAGTGCCTGTTCACAACAATATTTCTCTGTTGTTTGTGTTTGCAAAGAGTCCCTTGCTAGCCTAGTAATAAGGAGTAAGGTCACTGTCCTGGAATTCTTGAAAACGTGCAGGAGAGGAGAAAATGTTCCTGCTAGGTGCGGTGGCTCACGCCTGTAATCCCAGCACTTTGGGAGGCCGAGGTGGGCAGATCACTTGAGGTCAGGAGTTTGAGACCAGCCTGGCCAACATGTTGACACCCTGTCTCTACTAAAAATACAAAAATTAGCCGGCTGTGGTGGTGCATGCCTGTAGTCCCAGCTACTCGGGAAGCTGAGGTGGGAGTGTCACCTAGGCCTGGGAGGTCAAGGCTGCAGTTAGCTGGGACTGCCCTACCGCACTCCAGCCTGGGTGACAGAGTGAGACCCTATCTAAAAAAACAAAACAAAACAAACAAACAAAAAACAATGTTGTTCCCAAGTGGCAGCAAAAGTTTGAGGTCTCGTTTCTTCCTCTCTAGTTTGAGTCATCTGGCTTTTCTACTTTTATCTGAAGCATTTGTTCCTGAGCAATAATGATGTGATGTGAATTTGTTTTGAAGTTGGTGATATTTTTGTGGACTGAGGCTTTTTAGGAATTATCTTCAAGGCTGTGCTGAAGACCCACGACACTGAAGATGTCTGAGGATGCAAGTTCTGGTCCTTGTCAGAGATTCCAAGTTAATATTAATACCTCATATGTTCTTGAGGCTACAACTGTCCAACTGTAAACTGAGAGACTATCTCTTCTTGACCTTATTTTTGAGGCTGGCAAAGATAAGACTTTTCACTGAACTCCTGATAGAAAGAGCACTGACCCCTCTCAAGGCCTCCTTCTGTCCCACAGTGTCTGAAAAAAAATCCCCTAACCAAGTGGCAGGAAAATGAGGCCTGGTCTTGAATTGATGATGTGTCATATGGGTATTTCAAGGCTGGCTTCTTAACATACTTCTCCCCAGCTGGGCTCCACATGTAGAAAAGAAGGCTCCTTTTATAAAATATGGGACACAAGATGCTGACCTCTTGAAATCCCTTGGACGGACCATTTCAAAGAGTGGGCATTGTCAAAGGTTACCTAAAAGTAGAATAAGGTGAATGTAAGTTAATAAAAAAGGGCTGGAAGGCCACACTCTAACCACACAGATGTGACAAAGCTGGGATTGTGGGAGGTCAAATTGCCCACCCTCACCTCTAACTCACACCACCTGGAGGAACAATTTGAAGCTTAGGTCTAGGAGTTAGGGAGGCCTTACACTTACCGCTTTGCCCAAGCTCTGACAGTGTGAGCACCAGCCCAGGCTCCTGTCAGCCTGCCCGACCCTAAGCCACACACACCGGTTAACTCTTAGGTCTTTATTAAATAGCTGAGGTCAAGTTACCCCAAGGCTGCCTCTTAGTGTGCATTTCCGGGATTCTGTTCCCAGCTCTTCCTCAGTGCCCATTCACCCACTGAAGCAGACAGCTGGGCTGTGAGTTACAGAGTTCTTAGCAAGGTACTTTCAATTCAGTTCAGCAGACATTTACCTAGCACCCACTGTGCATGAGACACTAGGTTCTGGGAATAGAGATCCGGCAGGATTGGGAAGCCAAGACACAGTCAGCCTCAGAGCATAGTTGGACAGAAACAAAATGAAATGAACAATAAAAGCCACAGTCCAGCCACAAAAATGTAATCTCTAGCAAATCTTGCATGTGATTCTTGAACACCCCTAAGTGGATTCTGGCTTGTACCTTAAATTATGCTTTTTCTCTCTTCTCCACTCTCTTCACCCCTCATAGTCATCCCATTCCTCTCCCAAACTCTGAAAAACTCCTCCCTAGCCTTCAGGCCTCTTCTGTGTGACTTTTGCCCCAGCTCCCCGCTCGCCATCACTAAATCCAAGGAGCTGGTTGGGCCAGGGCAAAGCAAGGATGTGTGGAGTCAGAGCTCTCTTCAAGGGAGAGGGGATAGGCATGACTACACAGTTTGACACCCTGAGGCTTGGTCCTGTCCCACAAAAATGAGTGAGATCTAGCCTTTGTCCAAGGAAGATCACTGCCTAACTAGGGCCTCAGCACCAATCGCGGTTCTGCATGAAACACACCCTAAGAGTTGCTGTGGCATCCTGGAGAGTTCAAAGACGGTGCCGGAGGAGCCCTTGAGCGAAGGCTTGAAGGATGGATCTGGCTTGAAACTCAGCCTCCGCTGCTTTCCATCCATGTGAACTTTGGACAAGTTACTTCATTTCTCTGTGTCTCCGTTTTCTCATCGTGAACACAGGGATACTACATTATATACATTATATGGTGGTCATAAGGGTTCAATGATTTAATAAAAGCAAAGGGCTAGGAATAGGGCTTGCCACAGTGCTCAGCAGGCTCAATAAATGTGTAATTTGCACCTTGATTCATTGAATAAGGAAATTCCCGCGGTGTAGTCAGGAAAGCAGCGTGGTTTTCTTTCTCCCCCTGCCCCGTGTGTCCGGGTGGGAGGTCTCAGGACTTCCCTGGTGACTCTGCGGGTGCTGTATTTTCCTCTAATCTGGTCCTGCGGTCTCGCTCGGGAAAGTGGCTATACACTTAGCCCTCTCCTGCTGGGGTTCCAGGGGAGGTGGCTGTGAGTGTTTCCCACCTGCTTCTGTATCCTCGTGGACAGCCTCATGCCTCGGTGTCCGGCCTGTCACCAGGTGTCCCACTCACAGGAAACTTGTTTATACTGGCAACTCCCTGTGGCTCTTGGCTGACCCGTATGTAGTTCATTCCTCCTGAGATAGCCACTCTAGAGAGTGCTGACCACGAGAGAAGTGCGGTATGGGGCTGGGGGTCAGGTGAGACACAGAGGAGACCACTCAAGGAAGCACACAGAATGACAGAAGCCGTGGATGGCTTACGGGTCAGAACGAAGAGGGCAACACGCCTTTTGGGGCCTACGGGAAGAGGGGGGGTCACCCTTGCCTAATGGGTAGGGAGCAGGAGAGGGAGAGGCCTGTAGGCTGAAGCTTTTGTTGGGGTTCAGGGTATTACCAAGCAGGTTTCCCACAGGGTGTTCTAATTGCCTGGTGTACAGCAAGTGACCACGAGTTCTATGGAGTCACTGCAGCAAATCTTCCCAGTCCGTGCAGGATGCGGGGGTCAGTGGGAGAATCAAGCAGGCTGTGTCCAGCTGTCCCGGAGGGAGGTGGCCACCGGGAGCGGACTGGAGAAAGGAGATATCTGGATTGACCATACTGAAGACCTGGGAGAAGGCGGAGGCAGAGAGCTGGAAACTGTGTCAAGGTGATTAAGCCCTGCTTCTGGTACAAGGTTAAATCTAGATTAAAAACGGATGCCGAGGAAACATAAAATGGTAAGCATTCACTAAGGAAATACAATGCTGTATAGTCATTTTCACTTTCAGAAATCAGACCTCCACGCTCATGTCCTGGTCACCACTTCAGTCCTCCGCTCTGTCCAGTGGTCTGGCTGTGGTCAACAATCTGCCTGGAGTCGCCTCCTTTCTCTTCCTCACTCACCTCCTTCCGCGCTCACTTGCTCATGGTCTAGTAGCGATTGAGCTACTAGACCATGGGTTGGGATGTAGGGAGGGAGTTGAGGGCGACTGGAAGCTCTGCTGCCTCAGATACGGCCATAACTGGCTTCGTGCTCTCCAGGCTGCCAGGGCTCAGAGCTGACTTGTTTTCTCCTGGGAGCTTTTGTGGGTTCTTCGGAGCCTCCCTCCCACCCGCTCCATTCATCCCCAGGAATTCGGAAGCAGCTGTAGTCTGACCTTCCCAGCCCCTCGTGTCCCCGCAGTCTGCCTCTAGCTCTTGGGTGGACAGTAGCTTGAAGCCCCACACAGCCTCCTCCTGCCCTACCCAGAGTGGGGCCCTGGGGAACTTCTAGACACATTTTGCCCCGGTAGATGCTGGGAGGGCAGTGCCTTCCCAATGCAGCAGCTCTCCCTGGCTTGGGAGCACCTATCCAGACTTCCCTGCGCCCTTCAGACTTCTCACCCGGAGACAGACACCAGCCTGCCCCATCCCTGTCCCCAAACTGGAAGGGATTCACATCAATCTCCAGGTGGTCTCCTTAAAGCTCTGCTCTCTTGCATTGAGGTAAAAGGGGACCCAACCTCTGTCCTTTCTCTTTAGGCACAGTGGAACTCAGCAAACAAGTGATTCTTTGAAAGTCCTCCTCCCAAATCCCTCTTCCTAGAATCCCCTCATACCCTCCACAGTGGGAGGATCTGAGTTTCTGGACAGTTCTTGGCTACCGCCACCTTTGCTAGGGCTCCAGGCTGGTTTGCATCACAACTTAATGTAGTGTCTACTGTCTGTTGTCTCAGCGTTTCAGTGGAAACTTCTAGTTTTTCTTCAAGATGTGGTCTTGCTCTGTTGCCCGGGCTGGAGTGCAATGGTTTGATCATAGCTCACTGCAGCCTCAGCCCCCTGGGCTCAAGTGATCCTTCTACCTCAGCCTACCAAACAGCTGGGACTACAGGTGTGTGCCACTATGTCCAGCTAATTTTAAAATTTTTTGTAGAGATGGGGATCTCCCTATGTTGCCCAAGCTAGTCTCAAACTCCTGGGCTCAAGTGATCTTCCCATCTCAGACTCTCAGCTGGGACTACAGACACACGACTAATTTTTGTATTTTTAATTTTTGTAGAGATGGGATCTCTCTGTGTTGCCCAGACTGGTGTCAAACTACTGGCCTCAAGAGATCCTCCTGCCTTGGCCTCCCAAAGTGTTGGGATTACAGACGTGAGCCACTGTACCCAGCAGAAAACTTCTATTTTAACCTCTTCCACAATGTTTAGTGCCCGTGATTCTCCTGGGGGCAGACCATAAGTGCGCGCTCTGCTGGAAGCAGCATGTAGAGGAGATGGCAAAAGTACACAGGGTCTTCTTTGTCCAGGTGACTCACGACTGTGACCTTTGCCTAATCAGGTCCTGCCTTGATGGAGAATAGGGGTGCAGAAGGTTAGGCTCCTGTCTCCTTATGAGAGTAACAAGGCTTTGTTTACTATGGCACAATTACAGAGTGTGTTTAATATACGTGTTCTCCCAACAACTCAGTGGGATTGCTATTACAGTGTTCCCATTTTTACAGATAAGGGGACAGGTTCAGGAAGTTCAGCAATCGCTCATGGTCACACAGCTAGAAGGTAACTCATTTGACTTAGGCTGAGCTCCTTCTGTTAAACCATAATACCTGGAGTCAGGGGCGGGGACCTCTCTGAAAGCCTGGCTTTGGGCAGGATGTTGTCCTTGGGAGATGGCTGTGGAAACCGCCCGCGCCCAGCCGGCTTGCTGTGCTCTCAGTTGCTGTGGACATTCTGTCCACACCTGCCTGCCAAATGGAACTGGCTGTGCTGAGAAAACACAGCCGGTGACTTCACTCTCTCTGCTTCTCACCTGACACCTCAAAGACTCAACTAGTCCTGCCCAGGATCTTGGCCACCTGCCCTGTTTTCAAATCTCCCTGGTCACCCAGACCCTGGTGAGGACAACCTCTCTATCCAGGAAAGGGCCCAGGATGAGTGCCTTGCAGCCTCCAAAGAGTAGAGCAGGTTTCTCAGCAACATGGGACCCGCCCCATCCCTACCCACCGGACCTGCCAACCTCTGCAGCCCCACTAACCCTTTGGTTACCAGTGTGTAGAGAAGTTCACCCAGAAATTCTTACCCCCTCACTTCTCTTCTGCAGAGTCTGGTTTCAGTTCATTAGAAGATAGAATCGTCTGCCAAAGGAGGAGGAGAAGAGGGAATTTAAACTTTGTTCTCCCTAGCAAGAGGCTTACCTGACATTTTGCTTTAATTAATCTTTGTTTTTAGGATAATAAAAGCAACACACATCGATTGTAGAAAATTGAGAAATACAAAAAAATATGGAAACATGTTTTAAAATCACGCATGGGTATTACATTCTAAGATTTTTGTGCGTTTTCTTCTAACATCATACTCACATATGTAAAGCAGATCTACATAATGCTTTTAACAAAATTAGAATGATGTAATATATATATTGTATTGTTAACTGCTTTTTTTTTTTTTCGCTTATCTGTATGTTACTGAACATCACTACTACCAACATTGTTTGGCAGACTTTTTTTTTTTTTTTTTTTTTTTTGCAACAGAGTCTTGCTCTGTCACCCAGGCTGGAGAGTAGCAGCGCAATCTCGGCTCATTGCAACTTGTGCCTTCCAGGTTCAAGAGATTCTCCTGCCTCAGCCTCCTAAGTAGCTGGGATTACAAGCACCTGTCATCACGCCTGGCTAATTTTTGTATTTTAGTAGAAACGGGGTTTTACCATGTTGGCCAGGCTGGTCTCGAACTCCTGATCTCAGATGATGTGCCCACCTCAGCCTCCCGAAATGCTGGGATTATAGGTGTGAACCACCGAGCCTGGCCGGTTTGGCAGACTTTTAAACAATCCTGTGTGATACATTCTACACTGTACTAGAAAGACAACAGAAGGGCTGGGGCAGTGGCTCATGCCTGTAATCCTAGTACTTTGGAAGGCCGAGGTGGGCAAATCGCTTGAGCCAGGAGCTCAAGATCAGCATGTGCAACACAGTACAACTCTGTCTCCACAAAAACACAAAAAATTAGCTGGGTGTAGTGGCAGCACCTGTAGTCCCAGCTACTTGGAAGGCTGAGGTGAGAGGATGACCTGAGCCTGGGAGCTCAAGGTTGCAGTAAGCCAAGATTGCACCACTGCACTCCAGCCTGGGCGACAGAGCAAGACTCTGTCTCAAAAACAAACAAACAAACAAACGAAAGACAACAGACGGAACAAACTCGTAGGAGAATGAATTGTGTGCACTGCCCAGGGACCTCTCCCTGGCAAGACCCCAGGCACATCTTATCGACCCAGCTTGAAGAAACTGACCCATTAGTGCTGTTGAAGCTTCAAAATCTCCTTTCCTTTTTCCTTAAAAATAAAATTGAACAGTGTGCCCAGTTTCTCCTGCCTCCTATGGCTTGGGGTGTGGCCTGCCACAAAAGGCTGCTCTCAAGGAAAAGGATATGCGTCCTTCTGTTCTTCCCCACCGACCCCGCCACGTCTACAAGTTCTGGCCTCACTGCTCCAAGGCCCCTTGTTTATTGTGCCCTTTAAGTGGAGGTTGGTAGTAAACCCTATACCAGTCCTCCCATAATTAAGATGTGCACAATTCTGTTAAAAGCCCTTTTACATAAGAAGATCATTTGGCCCCTGAATGATGGGGCTTTGAATTGGATTTTCAATCATAGACCAAACCCTGCTGCCTCACAGTATCTCATAGGAAAAGCTCCCTTGCTTTTAAATTCAAGTACACAGCACATTCAGCCAAATGCATTCAGAAACTTAATGATTTGGCAATGGGTTATATTGGGGGGTTTTAGATGATTTGTAAGTGTCAACAAGAGTAGCAACAAGAAGCCTAATAGCTTCTAACACCTTATCATGAAATGTTCTCACAGTCTGTGACTAAAAGCACTCCCTCCTGACCTGCCCGATGTCTGTGGCTCATTGTGAGAAGCGACTAACGTACCTCAGGTAGAGAAATTTCCCTTCCAGCTTGGGGCTTTGCTAGAAGCTGCTTTAACCGCTTTTCAGATTGGTTTCAGATTGTCCTGGACTCTAGTGTAACCCTCCGTTTTTTCACTTCTCAGTTCATGCATATTTTTATATTAAAGAAATCGGAGTGCACTTTAGAAATATTTTCAGATGTGTTTCCGTAGCCTATAAACCTTGTTACCCTGGGGGCTTGGCGCTCAAAGAAGCAATAGGTTTTGGGAGCTTTGGGTGAAAGGCAGATAGCCAATAGACCAGTAAAGCAATTGGTCAGTTTTAATTGTTACAAAAAATTTTAGATTTAGTCCTTAGCCAGACTACAGGAATGAGGAAGAGAGGGTGGTGAAAGGAAGAAATTCCTAAATGAATCTAACATATCAAGAACTACGCCTGGAGAACCTGAATCATTAGAGCTCCTTCAGCACACCGTCCAGACGCTTCCTGCCTTGCCTGTGCTGGTTCAGGCTGAGGCTGTGGAGTCAGCCCTGAGGGAGGACGGGAGGAGGGGCGTGAGGAAGAGATCGGCCTGGAGCCTTCTGCTGAGGTTGCTGATGTATAAGCGAGGCAGAGGGACACGGAGGTCACAGGAAGTTGGCTGAGTCTTACTTCCTCCCTTGCTTCAAGCTAAATCTGGGTGTTGGGATGGAAGAAGCCTTTAGAAACATCAGATCATTAGGACGCCTGAGGATTCAGAGGCTAGAGGCCTACTTGGAAAAGCCATAAAGTGGAGGCTGTGGGTTGCTAGTGTGGATGACTCAGTACCGGGACCAGTGCATAGGTGTGCAGGGGGTGGTGGGGGCAGGAGCAGACACAGCACTCTTGACCCTGACACCTCAACATGGTTTGTCATGATCCAGGCCTTTCTCCTCCAGTCCTGAAGAGGGGATTTGCAAGTTGTGGCATAGAGGGTTATGGCCTCCCACAGATGTTCACATCTGAATCCCTGGAAGCTGTGAATATGTTATATTACATAGCAAAGGAGGATGGAGGTAGCTGATCAGCTGACTTTGATGTAGGGAGACTATCCTGGATTATGTGAGTGGGCTCCATGTAATTGCAAGGGTCCTTAAAAGTTGCTAATCAGGAAGAGGGAGGCAGAAGAGAGAGCCAGAGAGATGCCAGCATGACAGGGACCCAGCTCACCGCTGCTGGTTTTGAAGATGGAGGATGGGGCCACCAGCCAAGGAATGCAGACAGCCTCTAGAAGCTGGAAAAGAAAAGGAAATGGATTCTCCCCGTAGCCTCCAGAAGGAACGAAGATCTGCTGACACCTTGATTTTAGCCCAGTGAGGCCCATTTTGGACTTCTTTTTTTTTTGAGACAGAGTCTCACTCTGTCGCCCAGGCTAGAGTGCAATGGTGTGATCTCAGCTCACTACAACCTCCACCTCCCAGGTTCAAGCAATTCTCCTGCCTCAGCCTCCCGAGTAGCTGGGACTACAGGCGCACACCACCATGCCCAGCTAATTTTTTGTATTTTAGTAGAGATGGGGTTTTTATCATGTTGCCCAGGCTGATCATGAACTCCTGAGCTCAGCCAATCCACTCGCCTTGACCTCCCAAAGTGCTGGGATTACAGGTGTGAGCCACCATGCCTGGCCAAGAATGTACAATATTAAAAAGAATAGGGAGTTAGCTATTAAGTATTCTGAGAACTAGTTAATGCATAGACCTACTCTTGCCAACTTTGTCTCCTCATTCTCTATATTTGAGTCTGGAACTAAGGTTGGAATTAAGGATGTTAAACAGCTAACTTTAAGATAGGGAGATTGTCCTGGATGATCTGGGTGGGTCCAATGTACACAAAGATCCTTAAAAGTGAAGTCAGGAGGAAACTGGCAGGTGTTTGGTGTTTGCCTTCAAATTGTCACAAGATGTTCCACAGCTCACAGTGTTTGATGATAATTTATATCTACAGTTAAATGGAATTTTCTTTCCTCTTTATCTTCTGTCTTTCTTTTTTTTTTTTTTTTTGAGACAGAATCTCGCTCTGTCGCCCAGGCTGGAGTGCAGTGGCCGGATCTCAGCTCACTGCAAGCTCCGCCTCCCGGGTTTACGCCATTCTCCTGCCTCAGCCTCCCGAGTAGCTGGGACTACAGGCGCCCGCCACCTCGCCCGGCTAGTTTTTTGTATTTTTTTAGTAGAGACGGGGTTTCACCATGTTAGCCAGGATGGTATCTTCTGTCTTTCTCACTCCCTTGCCCCTTTCCTTTGGTAGGGAATATATGGTAAGCACAGCAGAGACTGTGATTTATTACTATAATATAACAATTTATGTATTTAAAAAACCAACAATGTTCTCAAGACTATTTTTCTTGTAGATGGTCCACTTTGTAGAATCTAATGTCTCCTCCTTCGAAGCTCAAGAAAGACTCAGGACAGACCCTCCCAATTGCCCCGCCCTCCTGGAGGCAATACTTTGTGTTGCTCCCTGGTCCCAGGGAAAGAGGAACTGGAAAAGACTGATGAGCTCTGGGAGATGGAGAGGAAAGGGAGGAAGGCCAGAGAGACAAGGTAGCTAGGATTCCCATTCATGGTGAACAAGAGGTGCTGGGTTGGGATAATAATGGCTCTGCACCACCCTCTGGATACTGTGTCCAGAATCAACAATTTGACAGCCTTCTGCTTGTAGGGATAAGCTGTACCACCATGCCTTTCCCAAAGTTATTGGAATAACTGAAACCTTACAGCTGAATCCCTGAGGGCTAAAGGGGTGCCACCATGATTTTCACCATTATGATACAAGTGAAAAGACATCGAGACTCAGGGGTAGGGCGGTGAAGTGATTGATGCAAGTTCACATTTGAGTCAGAGGTCGGCTGGGATCAGCTCCCCCATCTTGCAGACTAGGTACACACTCCCAAATTCAGATGACTTTCATTCAGCCCGAGTCCCCTGTCCCCGCACATCCTCTGGGCCCAGTCTTGGGCTCCCTGTGGTTGGGTCTCACCCTTGTTCCCTGTCTGGTTTCTCCAGAGTCCCAGATTTAACCTTGGGATACTTTCTCTTGGGGCAGGTGAGAGGCAACCTGGACCATCTCAAGGAGACAGTGCTGGCGTCAGGAGAGATTGGGTGACTTGGGAAGCGTTCAGAGCCCAGTGGAAAAGTTCGGTTCCCATTGAATTAGAGTTATTCTGGGCAAAAATGGGCAGAGTTCCTGAAATCCACACTTTGAGAAAGGGGGACAGTGCATAAGTAGAGTCAGGTTATTAAGACTGGCAACTGCCAATTGGCTTCTGTCACCAACAGCCCATGTTACTCTAATCATTCACTGCCCTAATTCATTCAGCAAATAGGGTTTGAAGCTTGGGAAGAGCATAATATTTCTGCAAATTCCAGGATATTACTTGGACGTTTATTTTCATAATATTCCTCCTTTTTTATTTATTTTTATTTTTTGACACAGGGTCTCGCTCTCTATGTCTCACTGCAACCTCGACCTTCTGGGCTCAAACAATTCTCCCACCTCAGTCTCCAGAGTAGCTGGGACTATAGGTGCACATTACCATGCCAGGCTAATTTACATTTTTTTTTTTTTTTTAATTTCTGTAGCGATAGGGTCTCACCATGTTGCACAGGCTGGTCTCAAACGCCCGGGCTAAACGATTCTCCCGCCTTGGCCTCCAAAAGCGTGATATGACAGACAGGTGCCACCATACTCAGCCCCTCTTTTTTTTAGTATTTGATGGACATATACCGATGGCAAACATTTATTCATCTTCTAGATCTCAGGTAAATGTCAGCTCTTCAAAGAAGTTTTCCCTGCCCCCTTCATCCTCTGTCCTAATCAAAATGTTGTCCCTTTTACCTATTTTTCTCATAGTAGTCTCTTCTTTTCCAGTATAGCCCTTGTATCACGTAGATATTGTGTTTTAGGTTGCACTCCAGCCTGGGCGACAGAGCAAGGCTCTGTCTCAAAAAATAAATAATAATAATAATAATAATTAATTAATAAATAGTTTTAGTATGATTTTCTAACAGATATGGACTTTAAAAATAAGCAAAAATAACACTAAAATTAACAAAAATCCCTTACTATTATCATAGTCTATGTTCAACTTTCTCCAGTTGTCTCAAAAATGTCTTTTTATAGTTGGTTTAGTTAAATCAGAATCCAAAGAAGGTCCACACATAGCCTGAATTATATGCCGATATATCTCTTTTCATCTAAATCACCATTTTCTCATATTTTCTTTTCATGATACTTCTTGATGAAAATAAGTACTTTGTTCTATAGAATTTCCCACATACTGGATTTGGTTGGTTGTATCCTTGAGATTTTATTTAACAACTTTCCATATACTCTGTATTTCTTTATTTGTATTTATTTATTTATTTTTGAGAGGGAGTCTCACACTGTCGCCCAGGCTGGAGTGCAGTGGCGCAATCTTGGCTCACTGCAACATCGCCTCCTTGGTTCACGCCATTCTCCTGCCTCAGCCTCCAGAGTAGCTGGGACTACAGGTGCCCATCACCACGCCCGGCTAATTTTTTTGTATTTTTACTAGAGACGGGGTTTCCCCTTGTTAGCCAGGATGGTCTTGATCTCTGGACCTTGTGATCTGCCCACCTTGGCCTGCCAGAGTGTTGGGATTATAGGCGTGAGCCACCATGCCTGGCCTATGTTCTGTTATTTCTTATAGTCTGATAAATACATCTAGAAGCTTGATCAGATTCAGGTTATCATATTTTTTAGGTCAAAATTCTTCACAGGCCATGATGTGTACTTCCTATCGCACCACTTCAGATGGTAGAATTTCCCTCCCCTTGAGACATAAAGATTAATCACAGGGTCCTGGTGTTGTTATCCTGGCCCTTCATCCAGTCCTTTCAAAATCCCCAGTCAACTTGTGACCTACTGGTTTTGACAGTCATTATTGATGCTTGTTGCCTAGACATGTGCTTTCTTTAGGAGTTGCAAAAGGTGCCTGGTAATTTTGTTTATGTGCATCATCTAGCTGGGGAGGCAAGGGAATAGATTCTCCCTTAGAGCCTCCAGGAGGAGTGCAGCCTGGCCAACACCTTGATTTTAGACTTTTGACCTCCAGAACTGCAGGAGAATACATCTGGGTTGGTATTTTGTTAGAGCAGCAATAGGAAACTAATCCAGAGGTGTCATACCCTTTCTGGATTTAGTAAGAACAGAGAGCTGCAGCTGGAGGAAAGAATGTGCTTTGTTTCATAGGTTGGTAAAGTTTTCAAAACGTGTAGAGGCTCTGGAGTGGAGGGATCTCCTAAATATTGAGACCAGGATGATGTAAAACAGGATGTAGAAGAGCTTCTTGGTAATTATTGGGATTTTATTAGATTACATAACTTGATTTCACTGAATGCCCATAGTAATGGACAGCTGGCATTCTAGAATTTCCCTGTAGGTTGACCTAAGGTTTTTATCAATTTGGAAGGGGTTAAGGGACTTGCATTAGACCAGGGTATGTAAACCTACTGCTTTTCTAAACCTACTACTGTTAATTGGATTGCATGGTTTTCACGGTTTAAGGATGGCTTGCAGATGAAAACACACACACACACGCGCGCGCACACACACACACACACACACGCTTTGATTTTGCTGAACCACTTGAGAATTAGTTGCAGGCATCCATCATTCTTTAGCCTTAGGTCTTTTGGCATGTGTCTCTTAAGAGAAAGGATATTCTCCCAAAACTATAAAACAATGTAAATAGACTCCAAAAATTTTATAACAATGTAACTGAATATGCAGTCTACATTCAAATTTCTCCAACCATCTCTAGAATGTCCTTTATAGTTTTTTTAAATACAGGATCCCATTAAAGGTCACACTTTGCATTTAGTTGTTATGGCTTTTACATTTTGGTAAAGATTATTGTAATGGATTATAAACTGTGAGGGAGCAGCCATTTTAATGTGTTTGGTTTATTACATAGCTGAGTAGATGTTTAATAAATGAAAATTTGGGGAAGTAGTTGCCACTCCTCCCAGCCATTCCTTGGTGTAGCCACTGTAGTTTTTATCTCCCACTCTCCTTCTGATAAAAAACTCCCTGCCCTGCTGTCACGCTTGCATTCATGATCCATTCTCAATCCCTAGTCCCATGAAAAAGTGGCTACTGCAGATAAGGGCATGTGACAAAATCAGTGCCAGTGAGGATCCTTCTAAGGATTGATTGATTTGCATACTAGGAAAGAGATCTTCTCTTCCCAATAGGATTTCCAAGCCAGGAGCATATGGTCTGGAATAACCAATAGCCATTTCCCCCTAGATGTTAAAGAAAGCCTGCTGAAACAGGAGTGAATAAAAATTTAACAATTTCAGAGGAAAGCAAGCTGAGAAATGGAGTTCATGAATGCTCAGAATCCTGACAACTTTGTTTCAGCACCTAGATCCAGCCCTGCCTGAAGTCCAGATTCATTCATAAATATACTAGATATATAAGGCAGGACAGACTATTTTGCTTAAGTAGTTTGAGTTGGTTTTCTGTCACTTTCACTCTAAAGGGTCCTCAGTAATTCAGTCACTGAATCTTGCCTTAAGGATAGTTTTAGTCTATCCTTCATCTGATGATAAAGATTAGCTTCTGAATCACATTTGTTTCACTGCCATAATTCCCTTAAGGTGAGGATTCATTTAGTCATGTAACTTTTTTTGAAATGGCTGTTGTCTTAGGACTTCTGGGAACCACTACTAAATATAAAATCAATTGGAAATCATGCAACTATAAGGAAAAATATTCAAGGGAGGAAACTTGACAGGAAATTCCAACTCGGGTGGAACATTTTAGGCTTAAAAGTGAGGTTCCGGCCGGGCGCGGTGGCTCAAGCCTGTAATCCCAGCACTTTGGGAGGCCGAGACGGGTGGATCACGAGGTCAGGAGATCGAGACCATCCTGGCTAACACTGTGAAACCCCGTCTCTACTAAAAATACAAAAACTAGCCGGGCGAGGTGGCGGGCACCTGTATAGTCCCAGCTACTCGGGAGGCTGAGGCAGGAGAATGGCGTAAACCCGGGAGGCGGAGCTTGCAGTGAGCTGAGATCCGGCCACTGCACTCCAGTCCGGGCGACAGAGCGAGACTCCGCCTCAAAAAAAAAAAAAAAAAAAAAAAAAAAAAAAAGTGAGGTTCCATTTATAATTGCTGCCTTGGATAGTTTTATAATTTCAATTTTGTTCAAAACAAGTTTTTTGAAAACAGCCTTCAATACATTTAGAAATAACAAAAAGGCAAGAAACAAAGAAGGCAGCCCCTGCCCCCAACCATATTGAAATCACTAGGAATCCTGGTCAAGCGATTATCTGTGCTGTGCTGTGGCACTGCCCTGGAGCAGACTCTGCTGTCTCCTATTCAGATGTCAGGTACCGCTGGATAAATAGAGCCATGGTGAGAAGCCGCTGGACTAGTGCAGAGGCAAATGGAATGTGTGGTGGGAAGACTGTAATTGGCATCCCCACTCTGTCATAGGGACTTAATTAGGATAAATGGCAAGGAGTAGCTCAGTTCAAGGTAAATCCATCAATCGGCAGCATATTGGGGCCTTGAAGGGTTGAACACCAACACCACCAATCGTTAGTTTCATTTTGTGGGAGTGAGAGAGAAAAAAGAGAGTGGAAGAATGAAGGCTGATATCCTTCTCTTGGGGTGCGGTCAGACAGTGGAAGGTTGTGGTATGGGAGGGATCATAAACTCTTTAAGTTCCTAACCCACTAGTCCTCAGGAATTTTGAGAATAGACCTCCCTAGAGCCCCCACGCTCACGTTCAGTGTTGAAGGTCAAGGACTCTGCATTTGCACTGCTGTTGGCTTCGTCGCCCTCACCTGGCTTGATGATGAATTTTTCCATGAAGCAATGGGACTGATTTCACGTCTTTGTGAAAACGTTTGATGGGATTGAAGCATTTTTTCTTATAGGAATACTTCCATCATAGACACAAGATTTCTCTCTCAAGAAACTGACCTTCAGATGAGGCACCCGATGCCCTGGAAATTGGTGTAACCCCTGCTGTGCCCATCTGGCCCCACCCTCTTGTGTGGACCCACAGCCCTGGGAGGGTTTTGTAGTAGGGGCTTTGAACTTGGTGGTACCATTGTCCTCTTCCTTCTTAGTTTCTTTTCCTTCTTAGTCTCTCTTTTTTTTTTTTCCACCTTGTTTAAAGTTTTTATAGTGCCTGTATGTCTTTAGAAGTCAAGTGTTTGATTTGGTGAATAATGAATGTAGGAGGGAGGGAAGGAGGGAAAGAGAGATCTGTCAGAACACTGAGATCACTACTTAAGAAGGAAGGATATTTCTATGCTAACTTTACAGTATGATCCTAACACATCTGGTGGTTAAATCCATTGATTTTAACACTAAAATGAATTTTAAAAAGTGAAACCTTAAAAGCTCTTTTTAATGTATGAGATACAGATGCTTTTTGCGTGCTTGAGTACAAAATAATGTGAAGAGTGAAACCTACATGGCCATAGCATCCTAAATTCATCTAAGTGAGGAAGAAATGCTTGTTGACTGTCTATTATGGGCATGGCCCTGTGTTAGCGCAATAGAAACTGCTAAGAAGAATAAAATATGTGCTCAAATAATTAATAATCCTGATAGGAAGAATATGATCATTTACTCATCTGCTAATTCTTCCTATTATTCATAAAGTATTGATTCAGGGCCTGGTGTGTGTCAGGCTCAGGGCTGGCTGGACAGTGGAGGTAGAGAGGTGAGAGAGGATGAGACGGTTCTGCCCTCTGGGAGTCATGTGGTCTAACTGAGTTTACACAAAAACGAAACCTTGAACAAAACCAAACGTGATAGACACCTCTCAGAGGCATACGGGCCCGTGGCTATGCTGTCCAATATTGTTCCCCGGCCACATGTGGCTGCAGAACACTGGAAATATGGCTAGAGAACTGAGGAGTTGGAATTTTAATATTATCTTATTTTAATTCGTTTAGGTTTACATTTTAAAAAGTGGATGCTTGACTCGGTGATTGGCACACTTCTTAGTATGTTTGGAACAAACCTGGGCACTTGAAGGTACTTTTTTAATTGCAAATTTTACGAGATTGACTTACACATCAAGTACTTCCTATAAAAACTTAGCATCCTGCTGGGTGCAGTGGCTCACACCTGCAATCCCAAGACTGGGAAGCTCAGGCAGAAACTTCTCTTGAGTCCAGGAGTTTGAGACCCGCCTGTCAACATAGGGAGACCCCGACTCTACAAAAAATAAAAAATTAACCAGGTGTGGTGGCATGCGCCTGTAGTCCCAGGGAGTCAGGAGGCTGAAGGAGGAGGATGGCTTGAGCCCAGGAGTTCCAGGTTACAGTGAGCTATGATCACACCACTGCACTCCAGTATGGGTGACAGAGGGAGACTTTGCTTTGAAAAAAATCCTCCGAACCAAAAAACAATTTAGCATTCTAAGTGAGATGTGCTATAAGTTGAAAACACAAATGAATTTTGAAAATTAGGTACAAAATAAAAGAATATAAAATAAAGCATGATAGTTTTTATGTTTGTTACATGTCAAAGATAAAAGAAATTTAAGTATTTTAAGTGAAATAGAATAATATTACAAAAACTGATTTCATCACTTTCCTCCTTGTTTTAAATATGACAGCTGGAAAATTTTAGTTCCATTTGTGACTTGCATCTGTTTTTTATTGAACAGCATTGGTCAAGGGGTTTTGAAGGAAAGAGAAAGTGTACCATGAAGTTAATGTTTTGATGTAAGTGTTACAGAACCGATTGGACTGAGCAGTCGGAGAGGGTAGAGGGCCCTCCTGAGAGAGAAGACTGCACAATGACATTGTGTAGGGTAATGCCAGGTGAGTTAGGTGTGTAGGAGAGCCCTGGACATTGTGTTCAGGGAGCAGCTGTCAGAAGAGCTGGTCAGGACAGTGGAAGGTTTAACATGGGAGCCTTGACCAGCCAGGCCAAGCGGGCTGTGCTTAGTCCAGGTGGCCCAGAGGGGCAGGGGGCACAGTGATAGAAGCAGCTTTAGTGATGTTTATCTGGCCTCAGTGTGCAAAATGGGATGGAGTGGGGAGAACCAGAAGCAGGGAGACATGCTGTGACGACCCCACAGTACTTCCGGAAGTACCCCGTAGGATAGAAGTTGGGCTTCCTCCTTTCAGCCAAGACTCTAGAAAACAAAGAAACAAAGCAAACCATAAAAACTTCATGAGATTCTGGCCAGGCACGGTGGCTCACGCCTGTAATCCCAGCACTTTGGAAGGCCGTGGCGGGTGGATCACCTGAGGTCAGGAGTTCAAGACCAGCCTGGCCAACGTGGTGAAACCCCACCTCTACCAAAAATACAAAAGTTAGCCAGGCGTGGTGGCCGTGGGCGCCTGTAATCCCAGCTACTTGGGAGGCTTAGGCAGGAGAATCGCTTGAACCTGGGAGGCGGAGGTTGCAGTGAGCTGCGATCGCACCATTGCACTCCAGCCTGGACAACAGGAGCGAAACACCATCGCAAAAAAACAAAAACAAAAACAAAAACAAAAAAAAAAACAACTTCATGAGAGTCTTCTATGAACTAATGTGGGCCTTATCCACATTCTGTTTCCTACAAACGACTCTTCAGTAAATCAATTTCCTCCCCTTGAAGTGTTTTTAAAAATGTTTCTATTTAACTCCTGTGCAGCTGCATATCGCCTGGGCCTTGTCCTGGAGCCTGGGATGCAGTCACATTAATCACCTTGTGAGGGGAACTGGTCAGTGTCCTTGTCACTGGGCAGCCACTCGTCTCCAAAGAGGAGGAAACCCATGGAGTCAGCCACAGGAAAAACATATTTCGAGAAGTGAATACTAATTATTACAGAGGATCTGAGAAGTTCAAGGATCATAGAATTGTGAAACAGCAAGGACTTCTAGGTATCATTCAATCCAACTTTCTATTTCATTAAGGAAACAGGCCCAGAGAGTTTGATGACATGTCCAAAGTCAGGCGGCAGCGAGTTAGCAGCAGAACAGCGATTAGAATCTGTGCCTCCAGGCTTTCAGGAGCCTTCCACCGTGCCACGTGGAATACTGTCCATTAGGAACATGAAACATACAATGAGTCAAGAAAGATAAGGTTAAACAAGGAGGAACTGTGAAAGGTAATAGCTGAGTCTATCTATATATAGAGAGAGGTTACATGAGCACACACTGTCCTATGAATAAAAAGGCACGCGGTCTCTGTTCTCTCCAATGTAACTCTCTGGCATGTCATTGGCTGGTCCTAAATGGCTTGGGGACAGCTGCCCAGTGTTGGGACGTGAGGGAGGAACACTTAATCCTCATTAAGGAGGGGCTGCAGGGTGGAGGGCCAGTCCTACCACCTCCCCAGGAAGGTTTTCAGTGTCACAGCCTCTCCCTTCACAGGTCTGCAAGGGAGAAAGAAGGAGAGGACTGCAGTGGGAGAGAGAAAAAATAAGAGAGGGAGAATGTCGAAAGGTTGAGCTGAGGGCTTGGCTCAAATGTAAACGTTCAGAACATGATGAAGGCTCTTTAAATAGACCTCTCACAGGTGAACACAGCGACAGAGAAAAGCTGCCGGTGCTCCAGGGAACTAAGTAAATAAGCACAGACGTCAAATGTTCAGAGTTGGATGGGGCTGGGGTGGACCAGGAGCTCAGCAGAAAGTACAAGAACGTCTTTGGTTTTAATTGCCAAGTCCTGTTCTATTAGATGGCACCTGCGGAGTTGCTCATATTTCAGGAAATGTTTTCTGCTGAGGGACTTTCAGAGGAATACGTGAAAATCCAGCCTCAACTCTGAACTAATGCAGTGTCTGAGCCATGAGTAGGGTTCATAAACAGCTTCGGCTTTCTTAAGGAGTCCTTATGCCATTCAATGAATCTGCCTATCAGCATGTGTTTTACATATTTTCCTTGACAATGGAAACCCAATGATTATCATTAAATAATTAGAGAATCCTATATAACGCAACACATGACCCCCGGAAAAAAGCCACACAAGCTGGTATCCTCCCGACCTTGCTGTGTTTTTCTCTCTGAGCATAGCATGAGTGGGCTATGTGTTTTATTTTACAAGAATAAAAACACAAGCAACGGCTATGTTTGGCTTTCGATTAGGCATTAAACCTCAAACAGTTGCTAAACTTCTTGAACTCCATGGCTTCAGTCCAGGTTGGAAAGCAGGTCAAACAAGTCAAGCTGAGTAGAGGATGCAATCTTTTGTTCTCAGCAGGCTTTGAAGATTGTTTTAGGATTAATATTTAACTTTAGATCTTAACCATTTTATGCCTCAATTTCTTCACATACAAACAATACACAAATCTTGCAATGAAAGAAGATCACACTTCCTTGTAAATGTAAACAGTATAAACTCTTTCCTTTGGAGGGTAAAGCAGAATGGTAGAGTTGAGGCTGTAGAGTGGTGGGGTCCAATAGGGGTATAATGTGAGGCCCAAGCACGGGAGTGTTAACTTTCCTAATAGCCACATTTAAAAAGTCAAAACAAGTAGGTGAAATTAATTGTGGTAGCATACATATTTTACTTATTAATTTTAACAGCACATTTTTGTTTTTGTATGTTAACATGGAATCAATATTTTAAAAATTATTAGTGGGCTATTTTACATTCTTTTCTTTATACAAGTAATCAAAATATACACTTACCACACATCTCAATTCAGACTAGGCACATTTCAAGAGCTTGATAGCTGTATGTGGCTAGTAGCTACTGTACTGGGCAGGGTGGTTCTAGAACCAAAATGAATTGACTGAGAAACTGCCTGATCTTAAGCAAGTTACTTAAGCATCCTCAGTTTCCACATCTCTACAATGGGAATAAAGATAGTGTCTATCTTGTTGGATTTGTCATGAATATGATATGTGTAAATATATTTAAAACTTTAGTGCAGTACCTGGCATAGATTTGATCAACCTGTGGCAACTATCATTATTAGTTATCATTCTTAGTACAAGGGATGAATGTGTTAAATTATCTCAAAATGTGGTGATTTCAAGCCAAGTGAAATTGAGTTGAATTTGCAACTTAGTTTTTTTAAATTTTGGTGCAATTATTTAGTAGCCAAAACCAGGAAAATATACTTGAACTAGTTCATTCTATGATTTCATCAAACCTGTCATTGAAAAATTCATAAAATGGCCTCTCCTCACTCCCATGGCAAGAGGAAGTAAGAATAAATACTAACTGGTTACCTGCCAATTTTTACTCCAGCTTGTCAAAAACATTTGAAGCAGCTGAACAGTTTTGCATGATTATACTATTTGTAAAAGTACATGCGCTTACATTTTGAGGGGCAGAATTTTGATTTTGGAGCTTTCCAAAATAGTAAAGCATTCCATTTAAAGCTGGAATTCCTTCCCTAGTTTTCTAAAGCAGTGTTGCCTTTGAATGATAGCCACATGCTGTGTGAATTCTGCATTGTCCTGGAGTCTCAGTTTCATTGTGGTGCTCCAGATGCACACCAAGGGAGTGCACCTGTGCTTTGTGGCCGCAGGGGCCAATTCATGATATGGATGTCTTCTCAATCTCTTTTTTCACACCTGGGAATGAGTGTAAGAGAGGTGTAAAATTTGATCAGGCCAAGTTACCAGGCCTTATCTACATATGGCCAAGACTAAGACCTATCAGTGTCTCTTGCCGCACAGTAGTAAGAAGACCCGCAGGGAGTCAGGAAACCAGCATTTGGGGTTCATTTTGCCCTGGTTCTTAGTTTTCGTGGTGGCACCAAACATCTCTGTGGCATTTGCTCCCCACATCTGCCCGTGCTGGGACCTTGAGTACAGTCTATGTTTTTAAATTTAATTAATTAATTAATTAATGTTTTTTGAGACAAGGCCTGGCTCTGTCGCCTAGGCTAGAGGACAGTGGCATGATCTCGGCTCACTGCAACCTCGACCTCCCGGGCTCAAGCCGTCCTCCCACCTCAGCCTCCCAAGTAGGTGGGACCACAGGCACATATCACCATGCCTGGCTAATTTTTAAATTGTTTTTGTAGACACGAGGTTTCGTCATGTTCCCCTTCCTGGTGTTGAACTCATGAGCACAAGCAAATGCTCATCTTGGCTTCCCAAAGTGCTGGAATTACAGGTGTGAGCCACCATGAACTAGGTGTGAGCCTAGTTCATGTTTATCACTTCTGCACATTTGCCTCTTCTGTAGGTTTGAGGGACTTGGGGGCTGATCGAGGAAAGAGGAGACCACAAGAGGCAATCACACACAACCTTTACTGGGTGACGTGAAGGTTGCACGAGAAGGGAAGCCCCTCACAGCATGAGATAGCCAGAGGCTCCAGGGGGCCAACATCCAGAAGGAGAGGAGGGATCAGTGAGGGGGCTTCTGTGTCTAGGTGATGTTGCTCAGCAGCACAGAGGCGAGTCCCTGGATCAGAGACCCCTAAAGGGCGGTAGTAGCTTGGGGGTCTCATCATTGCAATGCTGTATCTTATCAATGGCCAACAGATGCTAGGTGAGGTTTCAAGGAGTGTGCAAAACAGATGGACTCTAAATGGCTAATAGTCTACTTGTTTGGGTTATTTAAAAAATAACTGGGTGTATTAAAGTTTGAGTTTGGTGCCTGCAGGCTTTTGAGTTAATTGGTCTCAGGTTGCAGTGGTGGAAAAAAAACAACTAAGGGACCAATACACAGAAGCCTTCTATGATTCATTTATATAGCAGTCTTTCATTCTATGCGTAAGTAGTATGGCTTGCTGGAAAGACTACAGGTAAAAGCTTTGGGTTCAGGTTATGGCTCTACTACTTACTGCGTAGTTGTTCCTTGGGTAGTCACTCAATCTCTTAGGGCCTCATTGTCCTCATCCATAAAGTGAGGGGTGGGCCAGCTGACCGCTCAGTTTCCAGATCGAAATATTTACGACTCTTGGCTTCTTGAAATATCCTCATGATGGTAGACAGTGTATGTTTCGTTATTATCATTTGTTGGATAGTACTCTGAAGCAGAGAGTGGATAGATGCTGACCTTTACATAACACTCACAGAGAACTGGATTAGAACTCAGGTTTGTGGACGTCTACATCCTTTGCATTTTCTACTACTCTGATGGGCAAATAAGGGGAATCTTCGGAAATGAAATTAAAATTCTGCCACTGCACATAGGTGTAGCCCAAGCCAAAGGTAACCCAAATTGAAGATTTATAGGAATGCCATAATATTGTTATCCTGTTTTCTTTACATGTTTATATTTATAAACATTCAGAGTAAAAAAAGATAGCACCATTGTTTTTACTCGTTACTGCTTTTTGTTGTCACCTTACGTTTGTTCATGTTTTATGATTTAATAATTGTATTTCTAAAAATTTGTTTTTTAGAGGTGGTGTCTCACTGTGTCACCCACCCAGGCTGGAGAGCAGTGGGACAGTCATAGCTCACTGCAGCCTTGCACCCCTGGGCTCAAGCGATCCTCTCACCTCAGCCTCCCAAGTAGCTGGGAATACAGGCGTGCACTACCACGCCCGTGTTACATCTTTTCTTCTCTCAGTGACAGTGTGCAGTAGTGTGCTGGTATTGTTTAACAAGCAGCTCTCCAGAGGAGGAGATTTACTAAGTTTTGTGGTGTGAATATTCTTACCAGAGCTGAATTCGGGTTACCGACATGAGGTCACTGACCGCTGAGTTGGGAAAGGCAGGCACAGTCAGGCCTTGTGAGCCCATGTCCAGGACACTGTGGAGAGTGAGGTTCAACCAGTGCACCAGCTCTTGCTTGATCCACCCATAGATTCTAAACTTTCAAATCACTGATCATGCCTGTAAAAACGTGCTAAATGCTTGTTCCCCGGGGCTCATTACTCCATGGGTGTAGAAGCTGTGTTATCCTGTTCACCACTATTTCGAGGACTTTAATCTTGCTTCTTCATCTGTTGCTTTCTTAAAATTGCATAGCCAGTGAAATGTGATTCCTGAAGAGCCCACACCTGGTGACATTGTGCACGGGTACCAGTATGTCCTCCACACCCATAGAGCTCAGTCTTATTCTGCATTGATTTCTCAAGTGAGCTCTCACTTCTAACAAAAATCCTCTCTGTGCTGGTCATTGCTATGACGATTAATGACTATTTTTAATAAAGAATATAAATTGCCTACTTGCAGTTGATACTGAACCCACCTTGGGGACTGTGCTGGAAAAATACACTCTCTGTTTTACTCACCATTATTGGTACTGTAGAGTTTGACTTCCTCTTATGGTCATCAGCTAGGGAGTATTTCTTTAGCAAGGAGGGAGGTTTACCTAAAAATAAATGAGTTTTAAAATCTTTATCCTAAAACTTGTCTGAATTGTAAAATAAATCACTCTGGAGATTCGGTGAATTTTCTGGCCCTGAAAGCTTCTATATTTGACTGTCCCGGAACACGGTGTTCTCTGACTGTTAAACCATGTCCATTTGTTCCTGGCTCCAACACTTCAGAGGACTTTGTGGCCTTGTTTTCCAGATCTGAGTTTAATTGGAGAGTTAATTATCTGAGCAAGAACATGTAAGCCAAGTTGAGTTTGGGAGTAAAGCCTATGATCTCTGTTCCACTTCAATAGACAAGAAGGTCTTTGTGAATCTTTGTTGATTTATATTTTTACATAAGCAGATGTTCCATATAGGAAAGGGAAGAAGTCAGGGAGAGGAGCCTGTAACAAGATCATGTTTAGCTGAGATGAGTACAAACGTCCTTTGTCTCTTTGCAATAACTTAGCCCAGGAAGACCCACAGCCAGAACTGTGAGATGTTCGGTTCAGTTCCAAGCAGGCGTCTGAGCTACTCAAGCAAAACAGGAAAGCTCGAGGGTTCATTCGCGTGGCCTCAGCCTTGGTCATGATTTCTGATCAGCATGTGCTTCCCAGATGGAATTCATAAGCACCTTGAATAATTTATCCTTCTTCTCATTCCAGAAATTCTTTAGTTAGGTATTTTCAAAAGTTTCTTTCTTTTAAATCCACATGACCCAGGCTACTAGAGTGCCTTCACTAATTCATGGTTTCCATGGCAACCAACTGACGGCTCTATTCAAGTCCATCTACAACAACCTTAATGCAAATGATGTAACATTGCTTAAAATAGGTGTCTCTTCTCTGTAGCAGGGTTGGATTCCCTACACTTCTGATGACTGTCTCTTAAAGAATCCTGTCCTCCACATCACAGGTTTTACACATTTTTGTCATTCCCGGAATCCTATATCTTATCAAATTGTTGTTTTACTACAGGGAAACTACGTACTAATCTTGGTCTCCTCATCTGAAAAATGAGGATAATAATATTCCCATCTATTTTGTAAGATTAGTTCAAGATTAAGATGGATGCCAGGCACTATGGCTCACACCTGAAATACCAACACTTTGGGACACAGAGGGGGGAGGATGGCTTGAAGCCAGGAGTTTGAGACCAGCCTGGGCAACAAAATGAGAACCCTACTCTACAACAACAACAACAACAACAACAACAACAAACTAGCCAGGCATGATGGTGTCTGCCTGTATTCCCAGCTGCTCAAGCTGAAGCAGGAGGATCACTTGAGCCCAGGAGTTCAAGCCTACAGTAAGCCGTTATCAAGTCACTGAACTCCAGCCTGGGTGACACAGCAAGACTCCATCTCAAAAAAAAAAAAAAAAAAAAAAGAATGAGATGGTGATGTGTAGGTGCTTGAATGTAAAGAAGCACTTGGCATGGATTACACAAATGCCTACTGAGACTAGGTGGGAAACATGAAGGTGACAGAGAATCCAGGAATAAGAAAAGTGACAGTAACATCACAAGGAAAAATGGCAGCTGACACTAGGAGACGGTATCTGGCTGGTGGACTATGAAAATGGGGGTCCAGGCCCATCTGAAGGCAGCAGCTGCTACTCAATTTCAACCAACTGTTGTTTTTTTGGGAATATGCAGCCAGTGTTGCCAGTTCTTCTGATTTCATTTTTAAGGAAGAACCAGAAATCCAGATCTTAAAAAAAAAAATCCTACTTTTTAAATTCTGGCAACAAATTCACACTGAGTATATGTATATGTACACGTGTGTGCACACGCACTGGGTGGGACAAGCAATATGTATCTGTTGTCTGGAAGGAACCTGTGGGCATCTAATTTGAGACCTTTGCTCTAAGACATTTTTAGAACCATTTGTAAGTCTGGAATGAGCTAGCTATTAACCTCTGTTTGTTTAATCTTGTCACTTGTACTTGCAGATGTGTGTTAGGAATGTATTGAGAACCACTGGAGAATGCCAAGAAGTGAAATTTACAGGGAGGTTATGTTGGCTCAATGTTGGGAGAAATTTATTGAGAATCAGTGATGCTGAAAATAGGACACAGAAAATCACTATACACCTATTAGAAGGGCGAAAACCCAGAACACTGACAACACCAAATGCTCATGAGGATGTGGAGCAACAGGAACTCTCACTCATTGCTGATGGGAATGCAAAATGGCACAGCCACTTTGAAAGATAGTTTGGTGGGATTTTTTTGTTTTGTTTTGGTTTGATTTGGTTTGGTTTTTAACAAACCTAAACATACTCTCACTATAAGATCCAGCTATCACACTCTTTAGTATTTACCCAAAGAAATTGAGAAGTTATGTTCACACAAAAACTTGTAGACAGATGTTTATAGCAGCTGTATTGATAAATGCCAAAACTTGGAAGCAACCAAGATGTCCTCTGATAGGTAAATGAATAAATTGTGGGACATCCAGACAATGGAATATTATTCCATGCTAAAAAGAAATGAGCTGTCAAGCCATGAAAAGACGTAGAAGAAACTTAAATGCGCATTACCAAGTGAAAAGAACTAATCTGAAAAGGCTACATACTGTATGATTCCAACAATGACATTCTGGAAAAGGCGAAGTATGGAAACAGAAAAAAAATCAGTGGTTGCCAGGAGTTGTGGGGGACGAATAAACAAACAGAATACAGAGAATTTTTAGGGCAGTGAAAATACTCTGTGTGATACAATAATGGTACATGTCATTATACCTTTATCCATCATATAGAACGTATAACACCAAGAGTGAATCTTAATATAAACTGTGGACTTTGGGTGATAATGATGTGCCAATGTAGGTTTGTCAGTTACAGCAAATGTATCACTCTGGTGGGGAGGTTAACAGTAAGGGAGGCTACTGCACATGTATGTGCAGGGGATATAAGGCAAGTCTGTCTATCTTCCTCTCAGTTTTGCTGTGAATCTAAAACTCCTCTAAATAATTGCTTGAAAAATAAGATGGAGACAAACTAATCACATATGATAAATAAATCTTGAAAAGATCTTATTTCCAGGGGAAGAAAGAAACAAGAAAATAAATTCTGTCCAGGACAATTGCAGAAGTTTAAATAGAGGTTGTATATTAGATGGTATTATTCAATTAATATTAATTTCTTGGGTGTGTGTAGTAATAGAGAGTGCTGTAATTATATAGGATAATTTCTTTATTCATAGGAGATGCATGCTGAAGTATTTAAGAGTGGAGTGTAAGAATGCATACAACTTAGTTTTAATGGTCTACCTGAAAAAAGTGTGTGTGTGTGTTGAGAGAAGGAGAGAAGGCAAATGTTAATAGAAAGAGTGGCTAACCTAGGTGAAGACTATCCACTGTGCTGCTACCCTTTCAACGTTTGTATAGGAATATAATTTTTATTTTTATTTATCCATTTAAAAAATTTAATCAAGATGGGGTTTCACTATGTTGCTCAGGCTGATCTCAAACTCCTGGGCTCAAGGGATCCTCCTGCCTTGGCCTCCTAAAGTGCTGGGATTACAGGCATGAACCAACTTGCCCAGCTTGGAATTTTTACTTTTAAACAAAAGGCCGGGCATGATGGCTCATGCCTGTAATCCCAGTACTTTGGGAGGGCAAAATGGGTGGATCATCTGAGGTCAGGAGTTCGAGACCAGCCTGGTCAACATGGTGAAACCCTGTCTCTACTGAAAAATACAAAAATTAGCTGGGCATGGCGGCACATGCCTGTAGTCCCGGCTACTTGGGAGGCTAAGGCAGTAGAATTGCTTGAACCCGGGAGGCTGAGGTTGCAGTGAGCCGAGATCGCGCCACTGCACTCCAGCCTGGGCGACAGCACACAACTCTGTTTAAAAAAAAAAAAAAAAAAAGGCTGGGCACAGTGGCTCATGGCTCATGCCTGTAATCCTAGCAATTTTGGGAGACCTAGGTGGGCAGATCACTTGAGGTCAGGAGTTCGCGGCTAGCCTGGCCTACGTGGTGAAACACTGTCTCTATTCTAAAAATGCAAAAGTTATCCAGGCATGGTGGCAGGTGCCTGTAATCTCAGCTACTTGGGAGGCTGAAGCAGGAGAATTGCTTGAACCTGGGAGGTGGAGGTTGTGGTGAGTTGAGATTGCACCACTGCACTCCAGCCTGGGTGACAGAAGGAGACTCTCTCTAACA
>NC_045455.1:72179159-72232096 GCF_002776525.5 Piliocolobus tephrosceles
CACCACTGCACTCCAGCCTGGGTGACAGAAGGAGACTCTCTCTAACAAAAAAAAAAAAAAAAAAAAAGATTTCAGATGAGGTAAACTGTGAGCTTCTGGCCATGGGAATCATTCAAGTTGATTTACTCGAGGGACTTCGGTTGAGAGGGTTGATGCAATGGCTGACTAGCTGGACCTCTATAGATGGCTTTCAAGTCCTTTATTAAGGGTCTACTAGGTAAGGACCCAAAGAGGCACATCTAGAAGGCTTCAGTTGCTCAATTCTGCAAGCCATCCGTTTTAGTTTCCTTACTTAAACGAGAATTTACCTAAGTAAACCAGTTCAGTTCTAGACTTATGATAGGTGTGCATCTAATGCTATTTTTCTTTTTATTTTTTTACTTACCTGTGTCATAACTAAAGTATTAACATCTTACTAAAATCATATTAGGAATAAACTTCAGCATGAAGGGAAATATTTTCAATTTCTGTCCAATTAAAACCTATTCTGGTGAGTCGTAATATCTAAATCCAGGAAATAACCTCATATTAACACTTAAAGAAATGATTTGAGGCTGGGCATGGTGGCTCGTGCCTATAATCCCAGTACTTTGGGAGGCCGAGGCGGGCGGATCACCTGAGGTCAGAAGTTTGAGACCAGCCTGGACAACATGGTGAAACCTCATCTCTACTGAAAATACAAAATTTGGCCGGGTGTGATGGTGTGTGCCTGTAATCCCAGCTACTTGAGAGGCTGAGGCAGGAGAATCACTTGAACCCAGGAGGCAGAGGTTGGGAGACAGAGTGAGATTCCGTCTCAAAAAAAAAAAAAAAAAAAGGAAGTGATTTGAAGTTCTCACTTTAAGGGTACTCTCATCCTCAGCTCCCGCTTAAGGACAAATGAAAAGATGTGCTACCTGGCCGGGCGCGGTGGCTCAAACCTGTAATCCCAGCACTTTGGGAGGCCGAGAGGGGCGGATCACGAGGTCAGAAGATCGAGACCATCCTGGCTAACACGGTGAAACCCCGTCTCTACTAAAAATACAAAAAACTAGCCGGGCGAGGTGGCGGGCGCCTGTAGTCCCAGCTACTCCGGGGGCTGACGCAGGAGAATGACGTAAAACCCGGGAGGCGGAGCTTGCAGTGAGCTGAGATCCGGCCACTGCACTCCAGCCAGGCGACAGAGCGAGACTCCGTCTCAAAAAAAAAAAAGATGTGCTACCTTAAAAGTTGCAGAACAATCAGATGGCACACAGAGATACCAGAACAAAACGGAACACTTCATACAGACACGTGGACGTCTTTGGGAAGTCGTGGCTATAACCTAGAATTCCCAGTGTGGTCTCCTCCGTGCGGATGCTGAAGGACTCTTCTCTGGTAAGCTTTCCCTCCCTGAGGACACCCTGCCCACGCTGGCATCAGTAACCACAGCACTCTGTGGAGCTCACTCTCACGTGGAGTGTCTGCTGTCCCCGCTGGCATCTCCAAATGGGCACATTCTAGGACCTGTCCTCATACTGTATTTTACTTGACCTTCTAAACGTTTTCTGGGATCCTGCAGCACTATTTTCAGTTTTCCCACCTTGGAACCTGTTCCGGTTCTCATTGCCTCCCTAGAAACTACTGTCTCTGGGTTTCCCAAATGCATCTCCTTGGGTCACACGGCTCTGCTCTCCAGAAGCCCACAGTCACAGTAGGGCATGCCGTCTCGAAGCCCCGCCTTAGAGGCCCATATGACGCCTGTTTAAGTGCATAAATGTTTGAAAGCAAGTTTATGAGCGGTTAAATATACTATGTTCTACCCTCTTTCCTTGGCAAATACACCTTCTCTTGATGGCCTCCAGGCAAAGACCACCAGGAACATACTTGGAGTGAACAAAGTTGGGTGGGTTGACTCATTGCACTGAGAGATCACACCCCATGGGGACCCAAGGAGTATCTCAATCACGTGTAGAAGGGAGTTGTTGGAGTATTTGGGCTGATGATGGGAACTTGCGAGGAGGGTTCAAGGAAGCATGACTTTGCTCTGAATTAAATAGTCACCATCAGAAAGTGAGGGTAGTTCAGTGAGCAGGTATCTTAACAAAGCAGGGCTCATGCCGTGATTGGTAAAGGAGTAGTGGTCATTCACACTAGCAAGGAAAAAGGGATGTGGTCATTGTTGTGGTTTGGATAATGTTCTTGTTTTGGTCTGTGCTCAGATATGATTACAGACTGGTCTTGTTTTCCTCTTGCTCCATCCTGGTCACAGAGTGGTCTTGTCTGATGCTGGTGTTTTGTGAAATTGTTTGGGTTCAACTGGAGAACACCAGGACCCATCTGAGAACTGGAGCCAGCTCCTGGTGTCACTGGTCTGGGTAATGGTGCCACGTTGCTTTTCTCTTCCTCCCTTCATAATGACAAGGAGGGTCATGTTTGAAGTGAGAAGTCTTGAGCTCCTCAGTGTTCTGAACTGGGACATGGCAGTAGGGGGGACCCATCTCCATACCCCTTCTCCTCCCACTCCTCACTGGCTCCTCCCTGCTCTGAATTTGTCTTGTGCTGTGAAAGGCTGAACACTCAAGAGTATGCACATCCCATTTCACACATCCAAGCTGACCCCTTGCTACCACTTGGGCCTAGAGGTCCAGTCACACTGGCAGTGATGTACATCCTTGGGAGGATGATCTCTGGAGAGAGGCCCCCACAGGCCTGGTAAGGGCTTGGGCTGCTTGGGCAGGCAATTCCAGGGCCATGGGTACCTGGAACATAATCTAGGAGTTGGTTGCAGGTGGATCCTGCCTTTGGTTCAACAGATTTCTCACCTCATGGGGAAGGGCATGGCCAGAAGTGGGCCACAGGGGACCCCTCTCTGGTGTGGGCCCAGGAGCCCTCTTGCCTAGATCTAAGATGGTCTGTCTATAATTGTTGACTCCTTGCCTTGGCTCATTCATTTTATTGATCTCCTGAGTCTGGCTGGACTTCCACTCCTGGTCTCTAGCTTGCCCAGTTCTGTTGTCACTTATGCCGTTGTATGATGACAGTCTCTTAGCACACATGTATGCATGCACACACACATGCACACGAACAAAAGCGGGGAACTGAAATTGACAGTAACAGTGAAACCTGTTCCATATTTAATGCCATTTCTAGTCCCTCAACTGTTTTGTTTTGTTTTGTTTTGTTTTAATAGAGACAAGGTCTTGCTATGTTGCCCAGGCTGGCCTTAAACTCCTGCGCTCAGGTGATCCTTCCACCTCAGCCTCCCAAGTAGCTGGGACTACAGGCACATGCCACGGCACTTTGCTCCATCAACTTTTTAAAAGGAAACATAACAATACACAAAAACTGACTTATAATTAATGTTTGTATAAATGGCCTAACTCCGTAGGGGTAAAAATAGGCCCCTAATGGGCCAGTATTTACAAAAATGCAGTAATGGGTGAGTCACATTTCCTGAGAAGCTATACTTTCTTCTATAATTTTATCTTCCTTAAAGATGTTTTGGTTTCGGCCGGGTGCGGTGGCTCAAGCCTGTAATCCCAGCACTTTGGGAGGCCGAGACGGGCGGATCACAAGGTCAGGAGATCGAGACCATCCTGGCTAACACGGTGAAACTCCGTCTCTACCAAAAAAAAAAATACAAAAAACTAGCCAGGCGAGGTGGCGGGCACCTGTAGTCCCAGCTACTCGGGAGGCTGAGGCAGGAGAATGGCGTGAACCCGGGAGGCAGAGCTTGCAGTGAGCTGAGATCCGGCCACTGCACTCCAGCCTGGGCGACAGAGCGAGACTCTGTCTCAAAAAAAAAAAGATGTTTTGGTTTCTAGATTAGAAACAAGGTTAACATTTCCAGAATGAATGTTCATAATGTATTTTAGTTCTTACCTAAGAATATTTGAGGTTCTTCTCTTGATTCTTAACTATCAAAAGAGGAAAAGTCTTTATTACTCTAGAAGGTAGAGAACATGACCTCTCATTTTTGTGCTCAAAGAATACCCCTTTAGATAATAATAACCTCCAGTGATGGCACTGCTAGGATGTTGGAGACGAAGGTTTTTCAAGCAAGGCAGTGAGGGGTTATTGGTGTAAATATTGATCTACAGATGACCCCATGAGAAAGGGCATCCTGAATTTTTAATTTTTCTCACCCGGAAAAAAGGGACTATTTTTCTATCCCTTACATTTATGCAAAATAATATTTGTCCCTTCTTTCAGGTACTAATATTTAAAACATTTTCACCTTGCTGTTGGTCACAGATTAGTGAAATTTCTGAGCACTCTATGTGTGTATTTCCTTCTTGAATCTTCCATCTGTTCTTCCTTTCATTCCATGAGTATGATCAATGAAGGAGGTAGGTTTGGAGTCAGACTTTTTGTTGAATCTCAACTGTATAATTTAGAGTTCCTGCACCTCAGTTTCCCACCTTAAAATGGGGAAAATAGGCCGGGCACAGTGGCTCACACTTGCAATCCCAGCACTTTGGGAGGCCAAGGCGGGCAGATCACCTGAGGTCAGGAGTTTGAGACCAGCCTGGCCAACATGGTGGAACCCTGTCTCTACTAAATAGAAAAAATTAGTTCAGTGTGGTGGGGCATGCCTGTAATCCCAGCTACTTGGGAGGCTGAGGCAGGAGAATCGCCTGAACCCAGGGGGCAGAGGTTGCAGTGAGCTGAGATCACACCACTGTACTCCAGCCTGGGCAACAGAGCAAGACTCTGTTCAAAAAGAAAGAGGGCGGGGGGGAATAACAACAGTTACTTCATAGGGTTGAAAGGATTAAATGGAAATCGCATTTAACCTGGCACACAGTAAGCATTTACTTACATGCTGGCACACAGTAAGCATTCAGCAAATGTATGTGTTGATTTTTTTTTCAACAGTATTTAATGAACGCCCACTATTGATGAGGCACTATGCTAGATGCGGAGGACGCAGTAGTGAACAAGGTGTGTTTTCTATTCTCTGGGGACTGACAGTACACAGATGGAGGCAGGCAGGTAAACAGTAGGGCATAATGTGATTGGAGTTGAGATGCCATAGGAGTGCCCCCTATATGGTTGAGAAGTCAGGTAAGCCTTTCCAGGGCTGATGTCTCCACTGACTCCTAAAGAGTGACCAAGAACCAGTGAGGTCACGTGGGGTCTGATGAGGCATTCGGAGCAGCAGGAACAACAGCATGTGCAAAGTCCCAGAGGCAAGAGCCACCGTGGACACTGCAATCCTACCATCTAAGCTCCTCAAATCCTTGATGCACTAAGAAAGAGTGAGAATAAATTAAACAACTTCCCCGCCCCCTACATCTTTCGTTCTTTTTGAGTTTTTCTCTGTTTCTCAGAAGTCCCAGGTGGAGCCCAGAATGATGGCCCCTCATGTAGAGGGGCCAATGTGATGCTGCCTCTGCATGGACAGCTTCAGATCTTGCCTGACTTCCCTCTCCCCTTACACATCCTCAGCTTTTATGTCTTGTTCATTACCCCCTCTCCCTGGGATTTTTCATCCCAGGGAATATTTGTTTTAGCTTCTTTTACCCTTTTAGATTTAGTTTGTTGTTTTTAAGGTTAACTTTCTTCCCATTCTATAAAGTCTTAGATTTTTTCCCCCACTGTTTCCTGTTGTTCTTAGTGCCTTCAACTGATGGTCACTCTTAAGTTTTTCACGTGTTTATTTCATTCCTTTGTCTTGTGAGCAGTGAAGACTAAAATGTGTTTAGTCCCCAAAATGGTCTTTAGAATATAGTATTTTCCTTCACACTGATCATCTTCCTTGCTATACAATGCTTTTACTAGGACTTAGCCCATTTTTAGGATGTTCTTGGCCAAGATATCGAAATTGGTATTGCAATAAAAATGTCACATGCTTTTGAATAACATACTTTGCTGAAGCCAAAATAAATAATTTCTACTGGCTATTTAAATGGAGTCTGAGATACTTGGGCACTTAAAAATCCACAGTCAAAATTTGCCCAGAAGCACTAGTGACTGGCTCAAAACTGATTATCTTAGATATCTCAGAAAATCATCACTTTTTTTTTTTTTTTTGAGATAGAGTCTCGCTCTGTCGCCCAGGCTGGAGTGCAGTGGTATGATCGTGGCTCACTGCAACCTCTGCCTGCCGGGTTCAAGTGATTCTCCTGCCTTAGCCTCCCGTATAGCTGTAGAGGGGGTAATGAGGTTACAGGCATGCGCCACCATACCCAGCTTTTTTTTTTTTTTTTTTTGTATTTTTAGTAGAGATGGGGTTTTGCTGTGTTGGCCAGGCTGGTCCTGAACTCCTGACCTCAAATGATCTGCCCACCTCAACTTCCCAAAGTGCTGAGATTACAGATGTGAGCCACTGTGCCCAGCCTAAGAAATTCATCACTCTTAATCCCGATTGTGATACCCTCACCCACCACCCTTTCCAATGATAATAGCAGAAGTTAATAGATTTTGCACTTGCTTTGCTGAGTGAATGCAAGCACTAGCTTATTTAGTCCTTATAAAAACCCTACAAGTTAAATACTATTATATTATTTTCCTCTCTGTACAGATGAGATTTCTCAAGAGTTTAATGCTCTGCCCAGTTTCACACAGTGAGATGTGACACAGCTGGGGTCGAGCCCTTTTCAGAAGTCCACTCGATATTACTTTGCTCTGTGGCCAGATGACCTTGAACCCATAAAGGAGCAAGTGATAGAGAAATTGGAGGTGTTGATTAGCAGTCAGGTGGGCCAGTGCAAATTCTATGGGTGCTGAGTTTGTCTCCCTATTCGAAGTTTGTAGTCAGGTGCCTTGTACCTCTAGTTAGCTAGACTAGAATATAGCTCATTCTTTGCTGCTGATTTTCAGTATCTGTAGGTCTATTGTTAGCTTTTTCTTAAGTGTGCTTATAGTATGGTGTTCAGATTTTGTTTGTTTTGTTTTTGTTTTTGAAATACGGCCTCAATTTGTCGTCCAGGGTGGAGTGCAGTGGTGCTATCATGGCTCCTTGTAGCCTTCACCTCACCAGGCTTAGATGATCCTCCCACCTCAGCCTCCTGAGTAGCTGAGACTACAGGCATGTGCCAACATGCCCAGCTAATTTTCGTATTTTTTGTAGTGACAGGGTTTTACCATGTTGCCCAGGCTGGTCTCAAACTCCTGGGCTCAAGTGATCCACTCGCCTTGGCCTCCCAAAGTGCTGGGATTACAGGCGGGAACCACCATACCTGGCCCTATGTTGTGATTTTTAAAAGGTATCTTCCTTATCTTTGAAGAGATTCATATTGAAATGATGTGATATCTGGGATTGGCTTCATAATAGTTCATTTGGTGGAGGAGGGGGAATGGGTAGCACTAAACGGAAATAAGATAGGCCATGATTGTTGTCGTGAGGCGGTAGATAGATGGAGTTCATTATACTATTCTCTATATGTTTGTGTGTATTTGACACTTACCATAATAAAAAACAACAAAAAAGTTTTTTAGCTACATCGCTCATCCCCTGTAAGGATGTCTTCTCCCTAGCTCCCCTGGCTGATTATATTTCGTTGTCATTTTTAACAGTTCTGTAAATATGTCACTTAAGGGCAGCACTCATCCAGGCATCCTCCTTGTGGACGCTTTCCACTCCTCTGTGACAAGACTTATTAAAAGTTTGGATATTATCATGCATATTTTCCTTCATCTTCCTGCATCTGCCTTTTTGTTAAAGCAGCACTTGACTGCTAGCCCAGGTTTTTCCTCCTGGAACTTTTCTCATCCATTCTCTAACACATTTTTCTCCTGACAGTTCGATTTTGTGCAGTTAATTATAACATGACATTGGTGCGTTTTCCCTACACAAATGCCTTCCCAGAAGTACTGCAGTGTTCCAAATTTTAGGAGAATATTAATTCTTTTTTACTATTATGAAACTCGAATGGTCTCTGGTGCATCTTTCCTGTGAGAGACACTCACATTCTTATTAAAACAGAGTTCGGGTTTGAATGATGGGCTCACCTATTTATTTGTGCATTCATTAATTCATTTGTCAATGAAAAAAGTATTAAATACCTATACCTATTGAGTACTGCAAAGAAGAATCTGCTGTCTTGAATACTAATATTTTTGCAGGGATTTTTATAAAATACTACTTTTAAAAAATGTAGCCTGGGTGCGGTTGTTCATGCCTGTAATCCCAGCACTTTGGGAGGCTGAGGCAGCGGGTGGATTGCTTGAGCCCAAGAGTTCGAGACCAACCTAAGCAACATGGTGAAATCTGATCTCTACAAAAAACACAAAAATTAGCTGGGCGTGGCGGTGTACACCTGTAGTCCCAGCAACTTGGGAGGCTGGTTTGAGGCTGGGAGGCAGAAGTTGCAGTGAACTGAGATCGTGTCATTGCACTCCAGCCTGGACATCAGAGCCAGATCCTGTCTCAGACAACAACAACAAAAATGTGTTATGCTGAAACTGAATTTGGAGCCATAGGTAACATGAGCTGAATTATTTTCTGTAGGGATCATAAAGCTCATATTTCTTTTTACATAGTATGCACTAAAAAGAATGATAAGGGGAAGATTCATTTGTTCATTCACTCAATAAATATTAATTGAGAGCCTCGTGTGTGCCAGATACTTTCCTAAGCTCTACTGATATTTTGTTGAACAGATGTAATTCCTGACATCTTGGAGTTTATATTCTAGTGGAGGAGACAGATAACCAAAATAAACAAGTTTACACACGGTGAGTCAGAAAGTAAGGAGTGGGCAGAAAACAAAGCAGTGAAGAGGAAAAGGAAGCACAGGTTGTGATGTTAGAAAGGGCAGTGCTGTGGACTGAATGCTGGTGTCCCCCCAAATTCATATGTTGAAAACCTAATCCCCAATGTGATGGTACTAAGACGTGGAGCCTTTGGGAGGTGACTAGATCAAGAGGGTAGATTCCTCATGAATGGGCTCATAAAAGAGGCTCTGGAGAGCCAGCTAGCCCTTTCCACCGTGTGGAGACACAGCTAGAAAGCACCATCTAAGAACCAGAAAGCAGTTTCTTCCCAGACACCAAGTCTGCTGGTGCCTTGATTTTGGACTTCCCAGCCTCCAGCATTGTGAGAAACAAATGTCTGTTGTTTATAAACCACCCAGTTTATGGTGTTTTGTTCTAGCAGCTTGGAGGGACTAAAACAGCATCCAGGAAAGGCCTCCTCGGCTTTTGAGTGAAGAACTGAAAGAGTGAGGGGGCTGGCCTGGGTGACTTGGGAGCAGAGCAGTCCAGGTAGGGCCTGACGCAGGAGCAGCAAGGAGGCTGGTCTGGTGTGGCTAGGGCAGTGATGGGAGGGAGAGAGAGGCAGGAGGTGGGGCTGAGGGGCCAGAGCCCAGGGCCTTCAAAAGTTGAATGAATTGGGACGTGAAGTTTTGCCTCATCCGCCATATTCACCTGACCTCTTGCCAATCGACGATCACTTCTTCAAGCATCTCAGCAACGTTTTGCAGGGAAAATGTTTCCACAACCAGCAGGATGCAGAAAAGGCTTTCCAAGAGTTTGTTGAATCCTGAAGCATGGATTTTTATACTACAACAATAAACAAACTTATTTCTCGTTAGCAAAAATGTGTTGATTATAATAGTTCCTATTTGGATTAATAAAAATGCGTTTGAGCCTAGTTATAATGACTTAAAATTCATGGTCCAAAACCGCAATTACTTTTGTACAAACCAATATTTGTTGCTGGGTGGGATGTGGGGAGTGAGCGAGAGAGGAGACAGGGATGATGGCAAAATATTTGTTCTGAGCAGTTGGAAGCTGGAGTCATCATCATTGAAGTGGGAAGATTGCAGGAGTGGCAGCATTAAGGGTGATCAAGAGACTGGCTTGGGTGTGTTAAATTTGGGAACATTATCAGACATTCAAGTGGAGATGTTAAATCAGATCTGTGGTTTGAAGTTCAAGAGGGAAAACCGACTGGCTAAAAATTTGGGAGTCGAAATTTTCATCAATGGCTTCCTAGACTATTTATAAAGTTAAATGAAGACCCCAAGTAAAAATTTCGGAAACATCCTTCATAGCCTCTGTTAATTGCCAAAAGTCTCTCTGCTGCTTAGAATTGAAAAAGGATGGTATAGTGGGAAGAAAAAAAAGTTTTTGATATCAGACAGACTTGTTGGAATCCCTGCTCTACCACATAATAACTGCGTGACCTTGAGAGAGTTACTCAACTTCTCCGAGCTTCTTTCTTCTTTAGAAAAATGACGATTCGCTGTACAGCTCCAGGGCTGTGTGAGGCTAAAATCTGATAATGGATAAACAGTCCACTTGTACAGAGCTGGGAAGTGCTGGATGATGTTAGCCTTTTTTCCTCTGATAGGGACTGCTTAAACGGTATTTATAGCAAAATGCCTCACCAGCCATGACTGGGTTATTCCTAGGGTGTGGGGAAATTAATGCTGGGGTGAGGAGGAAGCACCCGGAGAGTGTGGAGGGACCCAGAACCCATGTCCCACTTCACACATCCCCACCAGTGTGATCCTAGGCTCCACAATGTATCTGTTAAGTTGAATTCTTGTCCATTTCGTGTAACTTGGCTAATTTAAACCTAAGGACTGTTTTGGCATTTAAATATTTGCAATCATACACAGTTTCTGGGAAATCCCAAAGGCTTTAGAGGTTTTGCCTCAAGCGGCGGGTCCTGAATATTGATGAGCAGCTTGCTTCAGAAACTGTGGTAGTGCAGAGTCCAGCTAGCATGGTTACAGGATTACAGGGAGGATCGCAGAACCAGAATATTTGATCCCGTTAACTCAATAAGTCTATCTCTTGATTAGCCACTGACAAAAATCTTGTATTAATGTAAAAACACGGCATCTTGTTTATTTTCTATGAGCCTGAATTTTAGCAATCTTGAAATCTTGAGTCTCTTTCTAATTTGCTTGATTCCTGACTAAGGGGTCTATACAACTGAAGGGGGGCAGCAGGGGGTGAAGAGTAGACCCCCAATTCCCAGAGCAGTTGCCTGTCTGTGAGGGATGCCCTCTCTTGGTAAAACCACAGGAGTCCTGCTACTCTGCCTCCTTCTTGAATTCTTTCTGGAGGCCTGAAAATACCCTGTACCTCAAACCCGGAAAAACTTCCCTCTATCCTGGTTTGAATGGGGTCTCCCAGTTGTCCTTCCCACTCAGCTCAAGCGCATCCTGCGCCCAGACCCCACACCACCCCCCGAGGGCCTGGAGGAAAGGACAGGTTTACAATGGCTCATTTTTCTAATAATGTCTCTTGTTTGTCTCTGTGCTTAGAACTCTGTCTGGAGTGGGTTTAAAAGTCTTGCTCCTTGAAATGTGAGGCAAAGGGATCCACAGACCTGGGAGAGCAGCGGGCTCTAGTTTTCCTACAGTCTGTGCACTAGAGACTTGGAGCCAGTTTTTCTTAAATATTAAAGGAAAGGGTGACTCCACAGGGCTAAAGTTAAGCCATGGATTTAAAAAATAAATAAGCAAATTATTATTTTTTAAAACAACCTTTCTCCTCGTGATGCTCCTGAGCTGTTTACTCTTGGAAAAGCTCCTGGAACACCAGTGTTCTCAAGTCACCTCCCACATGGACGGGGAGAGCTGTATGTCCTTGTTTCTCCTTCTCTCCAGCCTGGAGGGACCTGTGAATTATTCCAGCCTGAGCCTGTGATCAAATTCCCCGTGAAGTCACATGACGATTCCATTATAGGTGACTGTGAGAAGAGATCTCAAGAGGTTCAAAGGCTCTGCTTTCCTTGGGGCCCTAGCACTGCACAAAAGGAGTTGCATTCATAATTTTATAAAAAGCTTACATCATGGTTAGTTTTTTTCTGATCATAAAAATTATGTTTACCTGGGCACATCCAGGTTTTGTGGATCCTAAAGCTTATGCAGCTTGGGAATACTTTTTTTTTTTAAATCAGCTAATTAAAAAAAAAAAAAGGATAGGCCAGGCGTGGTGGCTCATGCCTGTAATCCCAGCACTTTGGGAAGCCGGGGTGGGCAGATCACAAGGTCAGGAGTTCAAGACCAGCCTGGCTAACATGGTGAAAACCCATCTCTACTAAAAATACAAAAATTAGCTGGGTGTGGTGGCATGTACCTGTAGTTCCAGCTACTCGGGAGGCTGAGGCAGGAGAATTGCTTGAACCAAGGAGGTGGAGGTTGTAGTGAGCCAAGACCATACCATTGCACTCCAGCCTGGGCAACAGAGTGAGACTCAGCATCTCCAAAAAAGAAAAAGAAAAAAAGGATAAAAATAATGAATCCAAAATTAGCTATGACTTGGTTATTTATTTTGATATGTCCCATACAAAGGAGGGTCCCGAAGTGTAAGCTTCATTAGCTTTACATTAAATCTGCCCCTTAACACAACTTTCCCAGACAGGGAATTAACTTTTTTGAAGAAAAAAACCAAACAAACCAAAAACACTTTTATTGAGGTATAACTTACATAGCATACAATTCACCTATTTAATGTGTATGATCCACTGGTTTTTAGTATATTTACAGAGTTGTGCAACTGTCACCCCAATTTATCGTAGAATATTTTCAAAACCCCAAAAAGACATCCTGTGCCCATTAGCAGCAATCATCACTTCCCCAACCTACCTAGCCCTGGGAAACTATGAATCTACTTTCTCTATATATGGATTTGCCAATTTTGGGCATTTGAGAGAAATGGAATCATACCATAGATGGTCTTTTGTTCTTTTGTGGTTGGCTTCTTTCACTTAGGCTAATGGTTTCAGTGTTCATCCATGTTGTAGCATGTGGCAGTAGTTCCTTTTTTATTGCTTAATAATATTCCATTGTAGGAATACGCCACACTTGTAAAATCCACTCATCAATGGATTTTTTTATTTTATTATATTTTATTTTTTATATTTGTTATTTTATTATATTTATTATATTATTATATTACTTATAATATATTATATTGCTTATAATATATTATATATTATATTTAATATATTTTATTGTATTTTTAATTTTATTATACGTTAAGTTCTAGGGTACATGTGCACAACGTGCAGGTTTGTTGTATATGTATACATGTGCCATGGTGGTTTGCTGCACCCATTAACTCGTCATTTACATTTACATTACTCCTAATGCTATCCCTCCCCTAACCCCCATCCCACGACAGGCCCCAGTGTGTGATGTTCCCCGCCCTTTAAATCTCCTGGAGACACAGTTGATGGTGTCCCTAGAGAAAGGGGAAAGCTTATTTCCTTTGCTTCATTCTTAGCTCTTCCTCTTCTGTTTCTTCCTTTCCCATCCCCAGATTCTGGTTGTATTGGAAACTAAGAGAGAATCGGAGACCGTGAGTTGGGTATCATCATTTCCATTGTGTTACTGAGAACTCCTGGTTCCTGAGCTGCATGACACAGGCCCTGCCTGTGGGGTGAGCTGGGTAGTAGCTGCCGTTCTTCTGCTTGCTGGTGGGATTTGGCCCAAAGAATGGGCCGGTCCCGGGCACTGATGGATGGCCATACTCTCCTTCTTAGGAAAGCCCGATGAAAGTTCAGGGAAGACAGAGAATAATAACAACTGGAAGGACGCTGGACAGGCAGGTGGTCTGGAGTAGGGCTGTCTCTTTGATTTTACTTCTGAACCTTGAGTTTATGCACATGCCTGGAAGGTGGGAGAAAGTGGATCAAGCCTAGTCCGGAGTTTAAGGTTCACTGGAGTTTAGGCCTGGCACTATTATAAATACCAGGCCCAAGGGCCAAAGAATACTAACCTTTAGACTTTTTGGCTCCTAAACCTGAAAGACACTGGGGACTTCTGAAACAGCCGACTTCTTACCAAGAAAGGATGTGGGCATCTCAGAGAACTGGGCTGAGTATTCATTCATCCAACAAATACTTACTGAACACTTACTATGTGCCAGGCACAACTCTAGGCTCTGAGGATACAGTACCAAACAAACCAGTCAAATTCCCTGCATTCAAGGGACATATCTTCTAATAGGGGAGACAGTCAACAAAATGATAAATATAGTATATTGATGATGATAAATGCTATAGAGAAAAATAAAAGCAGAAAAACAGCATTTGGAAATATAAGGTGCTATAATTCCAAATAGGTTTCTCAGGAAAGGCCTCACTGAGAAAGTAATATTCAACCAAAGACTTGAAGGAATGAGCCATATTCATAGCTGGGTGGTGTTCCCATGCAGAGAGACAGCCAGTGCAAAGGCCCTGGGGTGGAAACATGCCTGGTATGTTCAAGGAACAGAAGGGGCCACTGTGGCAGAAAGAGTAAGGGGAAGGGTAGGAGGAACTGAGGACCAACAGGTGATAGGGGCTGGATCATGCAGGCATCCCACATCATTTTAAGGACTTTGGCTTTCAGTCTGGTCATTGGAGGTTTTTCAGCAGAGGAGTATCATCTACCTGACTTGAATTTTAACAGGTTTGCTAGAGCTGCTGTATGGGGAATAGACTGCTGGGTGCACAGGCAAAAGCAGAGCCACCAGTCAGAGGCGCTTGCAATAGTCCAGGAGAGAGGGGATCATGGTGCAGAGTAGGATGGTAGCAGGGCTCAGGAGTAATCAGATGCTGGATATATTTTAAAGGAAAAGGAGACGTGAATTGTTGATGACTTGGATGTGGGATTTGAGGAAACCCCACTGACTTTAGTGACAGCAAGGTTTTGGGACTAAAGAATTGGACCACAAAAATGTCTGGTAACTGGGATGGAGGTAAGGCAGGGAGGCAAGGCAGGCTTGGTGGGAAAGTGGGGACTTTCATGGATGCAGGTCAGCTTTGGATGTATCACTTTTGAGACGTCTATTAGATACGTATGTGAAGGTGTTGAATAAGCAGATACATCTCTGAGTTTGGAGTTCAGAGAAGACATCTGGTCCACAGAGGGAAATGTGAGAGTTCGCAGTGTTTAGATGTGTCTAGAGCTGTAGATTGACTGAGCTGACCAAGAGAGGATAGCTGATTAAAAAGAAAAGACAAAGGATAATCTCTGGGGTACTACAACATTCACAAGTTGGGGAGATACAGAGGAACCAGAAGAGAAGACTGAAAAAGAGCCACCTCTGAAGCACAGGAATACCTGGGAGGGGGAAGTTCCAGAAGTCAAGGGAATAAAATGTTTCCAAGTGGAGGGAAGGATCAGCTTAGTCCAATGCCAACAGGCCGGGTGGGAGGGCAGGGCTGAGCATTGGCCGCTGGGTTTGGTAATGCGAGGCCAATGGTGACAAGATCAGTTTTGGTGAGGGGTGAGGGCAAATGTCCTATTATAGGGGATTGATGAGGAAATGAGAGGGAAGGAATTAGGGGTGGAGAATAGAGATGACTCTCTTAAGAAGTTTAACCTTCTTTATAAAGAAGGAATGAAATGGGGTGGTAGCGACATGAAGATGGGGTTGAGAGGGAACCGTGTGCTTGAATGAATCAGTAGAGAGAGGAATTGATGATACAGGAGAGAGGGAGAAAGGCCAGGACCAGGTGAGTGGGTGGGGGAGGACATGACTGTAGTCCTTACACAGGAGCAGGACTGTTCTTCTGTAAAGGTAGGAGAGCAGGGCAGCTCGGGTGCTCTCTTTGGATGGTTTTAGGGGAAACAGGAAGCATGGGTACCACTTGAGAGGGAGGAGCTGGGAGTACGGTGTGAGGCTGGAGGAAAGCACACAGTGGGAGGGAAGGCCCAGGAGCACATCAAAGGATGTCTGGAGAAGGCTGAGGGCCACTGGAGCATGTCATCCAGCATGTGCTTTTCTCCAGCCATAGTCAGCGGCCTGGGCATGGGTTTAAAATGGGTGGAGAGTTGGGTTTTACCAGAGGTGGATGCTTGGCAAGTAAGACTGACTAGTTCAGAGAGAGAAAAGAGAGTTTAGAGATACTGAGGTTTGAATGTGTTCCCCAAAGTTCATGTGTTGGAAAGTTGATCCCCAGTGCAACAACATTGAGAGGTGGGAGCTTTCAGAGATGACTGGGTCATGAGGGCTTGGCCCTCATGGATGGAGTAATGTCACATCAGTGGGCTCCTGATAAAAGAATGAATTTAGGCCAGGCATGGTGGCTCATGCCTGTAATCCCAGCACTGTGGGAGGCTGAGGCGGGCGGATCATGAGGTCAGGAGATCAAGACCATCCTGGCTAACACTGTGAAACCCCGTCCCTACTAAAAAAAAAAAAAACAGATGTGGTGGCATGCACCTGTAGTCCCAGTTACTCGGGAGGCTGAGGCAGGAGAATCACTTGAACCCAGGAGGCAGAGATTGCAGTGAGCTGAGATCGTGCCATTGCACTCCAGCCTGGGCAACAGAGTGAGACTCTATCTAAAAAAAAAAAAAAAAAATGAATTCAATCCCTTTCCTTCTCCTCGCTCTTGTTGTTTCTTGCCCTTCCACCTTCCATCATGTGATGACATGACACAGTAAAAAGACCCTCACAGTAAGAAGATGCAGCTTCTTGATCTTGGACTTCCCAGTCTCCAGAAGCATGAGTCAAACAGATTTCCATTCATTATAAATTACCCAGTCTCGGGTATTATGCTATAGCAGCACAAAATGGACTAGGCAAGAATGTACATGAGGAAGCATTCTACACTGTAGATTTTAATGATGTGAGATTTAGTGAAAGTGAGGAGGGCAAAATGGACACGAAGGGGTAAGGACAGTAAAAAGTTCTAGGATCAATGGATTTGCAACTTACATGTAGTGTTCTTTGGTTTGCAAAATACAGTAGTGTTCTTCGGTTTGTTTTGGGCACTTAGGGTGTTTGGTGTGGTTGAAAAAGCGTAGACTTTGGAGCCGCACAGATAAGAGTTCAGTTTTTCAGCTCAATCACTTAAGAGAGGCTTAGTCACACCTCATTTCTTCTTCTATAAAGCAGGGCCCTCATTCTTCCCTTGTGTGCTTATATGAGGTGCCATTTAGAAGACACGGGTGAAGGGCTGCAGTGAGTAGCATTTACCACCGGGGTTTCTGAAACAAGGTCCCATGTCCTCACCCACCAGCACTGAAAGTATTAAAATGATTATTTAAATCATTTAATGACTTACATCATTATTCATATGAATAATTATTTGTTATTAATTGGTTAATTAACTATTTAAATCACCCTCTGAAGATACTGATTCAACAGAAGTTAGTTTAAAAAAATAAGAGCTGGGCGTGGCAGCTCACACCTTTAATCCCAGCACTTGGGGAGGCTGAGGTAGGCGGATCCCTTGAGGTCAGGAGTTTAAAACCAGCCTGGTCGACATGGTGAAACCCTGTCTCTACTAAAAATATAAAAAAACTAGCTGAGCACAGTGATGCACACCTGTAATCCCAGCTACTTGGAGGCTGAGGCAGGAGAATTGCTTGAACCTGGGAGGCGGAGGTTACTTGGAGGCTGAGGCAGGAGAATTGCTTGAACCTGGGAGGCGGAGGTTGCAGTGAACTGAGATCATGCCATTGCACTCCACCCTGGGCAACAGAGCAAGACTCTGTCTCAATAAATAAATAAATAAATAAATAAATAAATAAATAAATAAATAAAATAAAAAAGAAAAAAATATAAGGGGAAGAAAAGGATAAAAGAAAAAAATAACAGAAAAAAAAAAGATGAGAGGAGATGAAAATTAATGAAGGGAAGGAGAGAGATGCTGAAAAAATCAGTTGTGGCCTTGACTAAGGAAACACCTTTGGTTCTGTCTTTAATTCTTACGACTCCATTTTCCTTTCCCTTTTACCTTTGGGGCCTCCCTCCAGGTACTGTAAATGGATAGGAGGCAGGAACTAGGCAACAGGTTCATTCATAAGATATTGAACTTCATTCTCATATTCAGGATGATGGATTTAACCTCAAGATAATTTTTTTTTCCTTTTTTTTTTTTGAGATGGAGTCTCTCTTTGTCACCCAGGCTGGAGTGCAGTGGTGTGATCTCAGCTCACTGAAACCTCCGCCTCCCAAGTTCAGGCAATTCTCCTGCCTCGGCCTCCTGAGTAGCTGGGATTACAGGTGTGCACTACCACGCCCGCCTAATTTTTATATTTTGAGTAGAGACGAAGTTTCACCCATGTTGGTCAGGCTGGTCTCATCTCCTGACCTCATGATCCACCCGCCTCAGCCTCCCAAAGTGCTGGGATTACAGGCTTGAGCCACCGCGCCCGGCCTAAAGTTTGTCTTAAATAAAGGGGATAAAGTGCTCTCACAGTAAGGAGCTGTCTGCTCCGGAGGCATCTGTGGTTCCAATACTGCTGGTAGGCAGGTGTAGATTAGATCAGCACCTGGGAGTGCCCACCCATAGTGGAGGGTAGGGCAGGTGGCCTGGTTAGCGGGGCAGAGGGCTGGTGTGGCAGGGTGGGGGTCAGATACTGGACACTAATTGGTGGGAGAGGGAGAGCTGCTTGTCATCCGATGTGTTTGGGATGTGTTAGTTTCTGCCATTCTGTTTCCTCTTCTTTCTCTTTTATTCCTGTTTTTCTTGAGGGCCAAGCATAGTGTCCCTCCTAAAGCATGGCTTGCCTACCTGGAAAGTGCTTGACAGTAAATCTTCACGAAAGATTAAAGCACATGAAGGCACGTGGTAAGAATGCTGGTGATCCCACAAGCCTCATTCCAGAGGAAGGAGAGGCAGTCACCTCCCCACCCTGCTGGGATTGACTGCCTGAAGCCCAGTGGGCTGGCATCCATCTGCTGCGTGTACTGACATCCGGCACAGCAGTTACTGCCCTGTTCTGCCATTCTTGCTTCTGTCCCTTTCAGTTCTAGCAGATGTAGTCCCCTGAGGGTGGGGATTGCTCTGGATTTAATGCTGTGTCCCTGGAACTTAGCGAAGCCCCTGTCACTCAGCTGAAGTGAGTTTCAGATCTGCAGAGAGACAGAAGTCTCTACACCAGGTTAATGAAATGTCCTTATTTTTAATAATGTTTACCTTTAAAAATATTGTGTCCCAGGTCCTGTCTGTTTCAAGATAACTGCAATAGTTCCCAGTAACTAGTGACAGTGCAGCAGCATGAAGTTACTTCACCTGGGCAGATGTGCCAGTGCCTCAGTCATAGTCCTTGGCTAAGCCGAGAGTTCACCTAGAACTTTGGTGGGAAGTTCACCTACACCCCTGCAATAGGCATCCTCTACATTGGCTCCTGGGGGTCTCCTGCTATTCCAACTCTAGTGTAACTCCCTCCCCTTGACTGTGGGATGAACTTAGCACTCATTTCTAATGAATAGAACACAATGAAAGTGATGGATGTCACTTTTGAGGTTGGGTTACACACAGAAGACTGTCTTTGGTCATGCTTGTCCTCTCTTGCCCTCCTGCTTGCTTACTCTGAGGAAGCCAGCTGCCACGTGTGAGCTGTCCCATGGAAGGCCCTTGTGGCAAAGAAATGAGGGTGGCTTTTGACCAACAGCCAGCAGAGAACTGAGTTCCTCAGCCCGTCAGCCTGTGAGGAGCTGAATCCTGCCCACAAACCCCTGAGTGAGCTTGGAAATGGATCCTCCCCTAGTTGAACCTTGAGATGCTCACAGTCCCAGACAAAACCTTGCTGGCAGCCCCTGAGAGAAGCTGAGCAGAATCACCTAGGAAAGCTGTGCCTGGGTTCCTGACCCCCAGAAACCGATATCATAGTGTGTGTTGCTTGAAGCCACTAAATTTTGGGGTAACTTTTTATGCAGCCATAGAAAACTAATGCAACTCAGCTGTCTGCTTAACTTCAACTACTGCTTCTCTCTGACCAAGGGCCTTCTCTGTCCACTAGAGCATCCTTGGCTGCAGAAGCAACAGCCTAGACAGGCCTGGAGTTACTGTCCCAGGAGCAACCCTCAACCAGCGAGGAATGGGAGTTGGTAGATAAATATTCCCCCTCGCTAAGGCTTAGAGGCACAGTTCTAAGACGTGTTTGTGTTTGGCACAACCCATTGGAGGGCCCAGTGGAATGAGCCACGGTTGCCCACATAGGTCACCATTTGTTAAAGCACATGTCAGTGGCTTCCTTCCCTTCCCCAACTTCTTACCATGCTTCCCGAGGTCACTTCCCAAATAAACTACTAGCATCCAAATACTGTCTCAGGGTCTGAAGGAACCGAAACTCCAATGAAGCCTCTATATGGTATTTTCTAAAAGTTCCCTTAAGGATGTAAAATAGCTAACACAACCTCCAAAAGTTGTATTCAATTCCATATGTAAGGCAACAGCAAGCACCTCCTCTAGACAAGGGTGAATAGGGTGAGCCTGAGCAACTTTTGCAGTACTTTTTCTTTCTTTCCTCATTTATAAATCTCAATGTCTGCTCCATGATGCTAAAGAGTCCTAGGGCTTGTGACAATGACAACCACAAACAACACATGTTTTAGAGTTGAGAATTTAGATATTCCCAAACAATCAAATAGTGAAGCTGTGTGATGGGTCTCAGAGGATCCTGTGGATGCTGGTGCCATAGAGATAATGGCTGATGGTCTCTGCTCCTCACCAAGTCCTCTGTCGCTACTCCACTGCCCCCCTCAGCACTGCTGTGCCTGTGGAAATTACAGAACTTTTTATGCCTCTAATAATCCTTAGGCTCCTTTCTTGAGGATTAGTTGAAAATGAGACCGGGCGTGGTGGCTCATGCCTGTAATCCCAGCACTTCGGGAGGCTGAGGCAGTCACATACCCCTTCTTGCTCAATTGATCACAACCCTCGACCCTCTCACGCAGACCCGCTTAGAGTTGTGAACCCTTAAAAGGGACAGGAATTGCTCACTCAGGGAGCTCGGCTCTTGAGACAGGAGTCTTGTAAAGCTCCCGGTCGAATAAACTCCTTCCTTCCTTAACTTGGTGTCTAAGGAGTTTTGCCTGTGGCTCATCCTGCTCCAACAGTTGTTGCAGGGGTAAGGGGCGTGTTACTGGCATCTAGTGGGCTGAGTCCAGGGATGCTGCTCAACATCCTACAATGCACAGGACAGACCCCACAACAAAGAATCATCCAACCTCAAATGTCCATAGTGCTGAGGCTGAGAAACCCGCACTACAGCCAACTCTTTAAAAATAAAACTGTGGGTCTGGGTGTGGTGGCTCATGCCTGTAATCCAAACACTTCGGGAGGCTGAGGTGGGCAGATCACTTGAGGTCAGGAATTCAAGACCAGCCTAGCCAATATGGCAAAACCCCATCTCTACTAAAATAACAAAAATGAGCTAGGCATGGTGGTGGCACCTGTAATCCCAGCTACTCAGGAGGCTGAGGCACAAGAATTGCTTGAACTGGGGAGGCAGAGGTTGCAGTGAGCTGATATCATACCATGGCACTCTAGCCTGGGTGACAAAGTGAGACTCAGTCTCAAAAAAATAAAAATAAATACATAAATACATAAATAAATACATAAATAAAACTGTGAGGAGATGGGTTTATACATAATGCTATTAACAAGTGAAATCAATTTAGAACGTGAAGAACAAAGTTTTTGTTTAAAGGGAAAGGCAGGCAGCAGTTTTCTTTGAGGGAGGTCATGAAGCCCAATGGTTAATGGCTTGGCTTTAAAGTAAAAGTTGAGGTGCTGCTGGACTCCAGAATCTGTATTTACTGCTCTGTGACCTTGGCAAATGATGTGAACCTCTTTAGGTATGTTTCCCTGTTTGTAACATAGGTTTAGTAATGGTGCCTGCCTCACTGAACTGTGAGAATTAAATGAGCAGAGCACAGAAGTGTGAAAGGAAAAGATCTTGCCCCCCTTCAAGCTGGGAACTGCTCCCATTCTATTCAAAGTCACTCCTCTGCTGGCTGACATAGATGCATATCTGATTGCCTCTGTTGGAAAGGCTAATCAGAAACTCAAAAGAATGCAATCATTAGTCTCTCACCTACCTGTGAGCTGGAGGCCCCCTCTGCTTCACTTTAAGTCTTCCTGCCTTTGCTTGGAGTTGTCCCGCCTTCCCAGACTGAACCAATGTACTTCTTACGTGGATGGATTGATGTCTCGCATCTCCCTAAAATGTAGAAAACTAACCTACGCCCTGACCAAGAATAGTTCTGGCCAGCGGGCCCTGGAAATGAGACCTGGGAATGCGAAGTCTCCATGTCAGCAGGACTTCCTGAGGCTGTGCCACAGGCGTGGGTCCTCAAACTTGGCAAAATAAACTTTCTAAATTAACTGAGACCCATCTCAAATGTTCGGGATTCGCAGAAGGCTTTCAGTGCAAAGCGTCGCATCCAATAAGCCGTTAATAAATGGAGGCAAGGTAAGAGCAAAAGCAGGGAAGAACAGGGGCCTGGAATCCAAGGACTGCAGGTAACGGCACGGCAGCGAGAAAACGGAGCGTTGCACCCTCAAACATACTAGTATGAGGACAGAATCCTCTCCGAAATCCTGCTTGTGAAATCATCACACAATCTTCCTTACCACCCAGAATTTCTCTGTCTAAATTCCTGCTGGTTTTGATTCTCATTCTTCAATATTTATTTCTCGAACGTAAATAAGCAATCCACGGCCGGGGCCTGTGGGGGCCTTCACACAAACGAAAGCATTCTCAGGGCGGGCTTGCCGCCTCTCCCCACGCTCCTTAAGAGACGCTCCGGGTTACTGCGGGAAGACAGCCTGCACAAACAGAGCGGCCCAAGACAAATAAATGCTGGCCCTATTTGGTCTCATATTCAAGGCATGAGGCCTCAGAAGAAGAATGAGTCTTCACAGGCTGGGAGGTCTCCTGGATGCATCTGCTGGTAGCTGGCTCCTGAGAGAGAGAGAGAGAGAGAGATAGTGAGAGGTACAGAGAGAAAGAGAGGGAAAGAAAGAGGGGGAGGAGAAGAAAGAGAAGGAGGAGGAGGGGGCGGGAGAAGGCGGGGAGGAGGGGAAAGGGAGGGAAGGATGGAAGGAGAATGTACAAGCAAGGAGTCACAGTCTTTCATAACCCACTCTTGGAAGTGACATCCTATCTACTCCAGTGTAGCCAGTAGAAGGAAGTCACCAGGTCCAGCCCGCCCTTCAAGGGGAGGGAATTCTATCAGGGCGTGAACAGCAGAACCCACTTCAGAAGCAGTCTACCACAAGGACCTGCATCCGCTTCGCGCACACACAGTGTAGGTCCTCATGGAGTGGACCTACTGATGGACTGGACCTCCACCTACAGTGGAGTAAACAGGCATCTTGAGGGCAGGGACTTGTATCACTGTGTGCCTGGGAGCTTGTGGGGTAATCTACATTTTCAAAGGATTTAAACTGGAGGAAAAGAATAATTCTGGCCAGCGGGCCCTGGAAATGAGACCTGGGAATGTGAAATCTCCACAGTTTATGCACTTGGCCGATACTCTATTCAGTTCCTATTGCTGCTGTGACAAATTAACACAAATTTAATGGCTTAAAACAGCACAGTGTTATTCTCTTCCAGTTCTGGAGGCCAGAAATCCTGAGTCACTTTCAGTTGGCTAAAGTTATTGGAAAGGCTGGTTCCTTCTGAAGTTCTAGAGAAAAACCCATTTCCTTACCTTTTCCAGGTTCTGGGAGGCCACATCCTCCATCTTCCAAGCACATCACTCCAACCTCTGCATCTACTGTCACATCACCTTCTGACTCTGATGCCTCCTTCATCTTTCTTATAAGGACCCCTGTGTTTACACTGGGTCAACTTGGATAATCCAGTATAATTTCCTATCACAAGATCCCTCATTTAGGCTGGGTGCAGTGCCTCACACCTGTAATCCCGGCACTTTGGGAGGCCAACGCAGGCAGATCACCTGAGGTCAGGAGTTCGAGACCAGCCTGGCAAACATGGCGAAACCCCATCTCTACTAAAAATACAAAAATCAGCCAGATGTGGTGATGGCAACTGTAATCCCAGCTACTCAGGAGGCTGAGGCAGGAGAATCTCTTGAACCCGGGAGATGGAGGTTGCAGTGAGCTGAGATTATGCCACTGCACTTCAGCCTGGGTGACAGAGCAAGACTCCATCTCAAAAAAAATCTTCATTTAGTAGCATCTGCAAGGTCTTTTGGCCATATAAGCTAACATCACAAGTTTTGGGGATCAGGATGTGGATATCTTTTGGAGGCTTTCAGCCCACCATGATTGTATAAATGTTCACAGCAACTTAATGAATCTTATTGTCATTCTCCAATGTTATGATTGTTACGTTCTCCTCCAGGACCCCCTCCTTCCCAAACTGCAATGCCATGATTGCTAACATTCTCCTCCAAAAACCCCAAGCACAGTCAGATTGTGGGATTGGACTATTCACTACTTAATGAATCGTCTAATCCTACAATGAATAGTCCAATCCTACAATATGACTATGCTGTTGCTTGCCTGATTGCTCCCAGATCTGTCCTGCCTTTTCCGCGCAAATTAATTTCCAATCCAAGGCTCTCTTGCCAATCAGCTCGCAGCTGTGTTTGGCCAGCGTGCTGGTGAGAGATTGGAGGGTAGTGGAAGAAGCCAGGGTACACCCTCTGCCCCAAGTCAGGCAGTGTCTCTTAGTGGCTGTGCTCTTCTTTAGGGTTCCAAACTCTTGCCAGAAAGACTCCCTCCATAGACCCAGATCTTACTGGGCAACATCCACCGAAGATCCAGCTCCTCCGGGGTGCCCCAGCTCTTAAGGCTCTGGCCCTATGGGTGGTAGCAGCTCCCTGTTGGTGATAAGCCGAAGGTGGCTTCACCATCCCCTTATTAACTTTTCAGCCTTCTCAACACCTTTGTAACTAATTCCTCGTATGAAATTATTTCAATTGGTCTTGAGCTGTATAGGCTCTGACTGAACCCCAACAGATATACTGGCTTTCAGGGATTTTTCTAACGTTACACCAAACTATTTGTTAACTTTATCTCCTAGATTCCTTTATTCTAGCTAACCCAAACCATATTATTATTATTATTATTTTTATTTTTAAACATAGTTTTCTGCTTCAGGAAAGGTATGCTCAAGCCACTCCGTCCATGTGAAATGCCCCTCCTCCATTCTTGGCTTTGCTTGTCAAAATATTTTGGGTTTTTGGAGGATCACTTCAAAATCATCCTCTTGCTACAATGCCCTCTTGATTACCATGTCTGGAATTATTTCCTTTTGCAGACGCAGTGCTGTATAGTAACGAGCTGTTGGAATGTATGCAAAGCCTCATCACACAACTGCCTTGCGTTGGGGAGATTTGTTTAGGTCATAAGCTCCCACAGTTTGAGTCTGTGCAGTGTACTCCATGGGTGCTCAATACATAGACCATTTAATCAAATAAATGTTGGAATTCCAATCACGGGCATGACTCTTACTATCATTCTCTGTTAGATAAAAGAAGGTAATCAGTTTTCATTTTATCCTTACTAATTATGTTTATTCGAGGCTAGAAAAACGAATCTAATGTTTTAAAATTACAAAACTGCTCTTCATTCTTTTCATTCTAGTTAATTGAAAGAGTATCAATTTCCCAACCAAAAAATTCATACCTGTGTCTCACAGTACATACATAGCTTAAAAACTCAATCAAATGTAAGATATTTCTGTCATTATTGTCACTAGTGGAGGGGTTAGCATCAACTATTTTCTTTGTCCATCAGCAGTCACTCCAGTAAATTTGCAGGCTGACAAAGTCATGTGCTCATCACCTTGTGTGATAAGCTGCGGAGTTGACCAAACAAGCATGTGTTTGATGAATTTTTCCATTTATGTGAGTGGGGGAAATGACTCATAGCAAAGAAACCTGACCTCATCACAGACGTAAGACTGTCTGGATTGACTAGGCTATTAAGCCAGCCCAGGATAGTGCAGACAGGGAACATAATGACCTAGGTGAGTATCTTACCTATCAAGTGTCCAAGAGCAGGTCAAGCATGGGGTCCATTCTTCTCTTCATGCTTGGCTGCTCAGGCTCAATTTTAGGTATCCCCCAGTGACAATGACCCACACGGATCAAGAGGCAAACAGACTCAGGCTTATCCCCCTTCCTCCCTAGCCAGCATCACTGGCCAGAGTCCCAAAGGCCTGGTCTATGCTGTCAACATGGCCTAACAGCAGGGTTACCAGCTGCAAGGGGCTTCCTGGAGACATTTGAAAATCTGTGGTGCCATTCCCAAAAGCCTTATTCAAACAGAAAGCAGAAACTTTGACCTGGAAAAGAGGTGCAGCCTCTAAGAACAGGCTGTCTACAACCTTCCTGAAGACCAGCACTTTCGGAGGAGTGGCTGGTTGGTAGCCTGCCCAAACCTGCCCTCTTGAGAAATATGACTTCCCAAAATGCAGAGCGTTTGAATTGATAGGAGGGCCTGCATTCATTAATGCTTTTGCTAGTGGGTCTGTTTTTGAGTAACAGCCTCTCCAGGTCAGGAATTCATCTTTATGGTTGCTAGCGATTGTTTGGGGGCATGATATGGAGTGAGAAGGAGGGTCTGGGGACTGCAGCTTGCGCTTGACTTCCCTCTTTTTTTTTTTTTTTTTTTGAGACGGAGTCTCGCTCTGTCGCCCGGGCTGGAGTGCAGTGGCCGGATCTCAGCTCACTGCAAGCTCCGCCTCCCGGGTTTACGCCATTCTCCGACCTCAGCCTCCCAAGTAGCTAGGACTACAGGCGCCAGCCACCTCGCCCGGCTAGCTTTTTGTATTTTTTAGTAGAGACGGAGTTTCACCGTGTTAGCCAGGATTGTCTCGAACTCCTGACCTCGTGATCCGCCCGTCTCGGCCTCCCAAAGTGCTGGGATTACAGGCTTGAGCCACCGCGCCCGGCCGACTTCCCTCTTTAAATGGCAGCATCCATCTATGACCATTTCCTCTTCTCTCTTCATGTGGCCACAGGATGGCAATGTTTAGGAATGTTACTGTTACCTCCCAGGGGCTGTTTAGATCCTAGATTAGAGCTCAGCAATGCACACGAGCAACTGGAGATTTGTGTAGGACCAAGAACTTTTAAATCGGGAACAAGAGGAGGAAAGGAAGGTTCATTTATTATGAGATTTTTTAGAAATCCAATTAAAAGTATTGCAAAGTGTACGCTGAAGGGTACTTAAGTAAATGCAGAACCTGGCTGAATCCTGCGGGAAGCCACACTGCTGGGGGTACCTACTGTCCCTGATGATGCATCTCATGCTGAATTCTGACCATTACAAGTGATTTTTCTCCCCCTGCTGGGAAGCACTTCCACAGTTTTGTCACATAATTAGTTTAGCACGTACCATGCTATAATACCTCAATCTGAATCCGTAGGTTTCCCTAGGTTGGAAGTTCCCTGGGACAAGGACCCATGCTTTCTTTATCTGTTTCCTCAACCCTGAAGATGGATTATAAACAACCTGGGCTCGCTGCATGTTAAATAAGTAATTCATGGGCTGAAATAGTATCAGAGTTTAGGGACAAAAATTCCTGTAGACTAATTTGTCAAAGAATGAGCCAGAAAGGTAATATTTGGCCTGAATTTTTGAAGAGGACTCAAAGGAGAGGGGACTGGTTAGCAGTGGTTCAGATAGCCCCCTCTCCACTCACCTCACTCAGCCCGGAGCATGGGGAAGAGGACATTCTGAGTTTGGAGGAGCCGAGGCAAAGGGGTGTGGAAATCAGAAAGCCGTGTTCAGGGCTGCTTGTAACATGGAGGAAAAAATATGGGATTATGGTAAATACAACTGGAAGAGCAGATCCAGGCATTTAATTTGAGGAGTTTTTAAATGATGTTAATGAGGCCTTTTTGCTTGATTTTTTCCATTTTTCCTTCCAGTGATTGCCCAGATTTGCGATTGACACAATGAGGAAGCAGCTCTTTGCTTAAATAACCCAGGAAACTGCTAGAGAGGAATGGGAAATGGTGATCCACAGACCTCAAGCTCTGGAGAGGCAGGAACAGGCACCCTGACCTGCTCTGACTCACAAGGCTCCAGGCGATGGCCCCAGGGGAGGGTCCTGGGTAGTGGCCCCAGGAGGTGGCATTAGATGGTGGCTACGGGTAGTGGCCTCAAGTGATAGATCTCAGATGGTGACCCTCAGGGGGTGGCACTGGATGGTGACCCTGGGTGGCTGCCCCTGATTCTCTGTCCCTGTGACTCAAACAGAGGCTCTTTTCAGGTCCACTACCCCCTCCCCACATCATGATCTCAGGGGGCCCAGAGGAGGCTGCACAGTTTTGTGACTTCAGAACATGGCAGGCAGAGGAACTGGAGCTTTCCTGCCAGCAGGAGTTGGATAGATCAGACAGGGCCCCTGGAGAGGTTGCTGATGAGTATGGATGAGTCAAAAAGTCAATGGCACCCTGGGAAGGTGTTGGGCATGGCTCGTACCTCTCACACACAAATTTAAAAAATTGGTTTGCAGCATAGACATCCCTTAGTGTAGTGCAAGTTCAGCAAAATGCAGGGGAGCTAGATGCCTGTTTTATTCCAGCTAATCAGATTATATGAACTGATTAAGTAGGCTTTGTTAATCACATTCACTTATAAGCAGTGGAGAGCTTTATTAATAAGTCATTAAGCTGGCAACTTTAAATACCTGGCATTCAAAAGCAATTCCAAATGCTTTTGTACTGCAAACTTCTGGACTCTAAGAAAATAGCTAACACCTGGTGTGTTGCATTCCTGCAATGCTCAAAGACATTATAGAAAAAAAAAAAAGGGAACGTGTCCCAAGCTTTCATAAAGTAAGCTATTGCTCTGCTCTGAAAGCTGTTCTCTGATTTTGTTCACGGTTTCCCTCAACCTTCCTTCAGAAGAGTTGCAGCCCTAATGGGCTGTTGGTGAAGAGATGCATCATCAACAAATGGGGCTTCTCTGGGCAGTAGATGGATGCAAGTGGTCTGTTCTTCCCATTTTAAAGGCAGAAAAGCTGGGGTACATCCTAATTTGTTTGCTTAATATGCCCCCTCACATAGAGAGGAAAGAAATTAAGGAAATGGAGAGACTAGGAACTGGAATCCAGACACCTCAACTCCCAGACTTCCCCATGACTTCTCCAACAGAATTAACTCAGTGGCTGTCCACTGTCAATGGTGGCAATTGGCTTTGGGTGCGGTGATTGGGCACACAGTCTGTAAAGTTGAAAGGGTTTGGAGTCCTGGGCTTTCCCTGTGTTAAATTTGGCCAAGCTAACTACTCTGTGCCTCAGTTTCCTCATCTAAACCTCTTTGTATTTTAGGATCGAATGAGTTATCACATGTAAAGTGTTTGGAACAGACCCTGCCACACGTGAGGAGCTCACTAAATGGCAGCTATGGTGATATCTGTGGTTCCTGTTACAGCCGTGGTAAAGCAGAGCGGCAGTGGGACGCCTTTACTGACAGTGCCTGCCTTCAGTAACTTCAGGATGTGGTGGTGGATGAAGAACACAGACACATAAAATAATACTTAGGAGGTCACATGCAGATTAGGGCTCACAGGGTGGAAGCCAGGTGTCGTTAAGAGGCCATGTAGGCAGCTCAAGCCGGGAAGTGAGGGATGTAACAAGAAGTAGGGAGTCTGAGGCCTCGAGACATGGCGGGCCTGTCTGCAGGCATTCCAATGCCTCCAGACGTACAGGTCTATCTGCAGGCATTCCAATGCATTGTGAAACTTTCTGTGGGCTGTACCGATCACATCTGAGGGCTGAGTCATGCTCAGAAGCTGCTGCAATTACTGAGATTTGAAGTGAAAAGGAAAATAGGATGGGTTAAAAAAAAAAATGAGACAATAACAGGAAGCCAGACTATGGCCAAAATGAAAGGTGAAGAACTCTTGCCCTTTGGACCTGTGGTGCAATACCCAGGCCCCAGGGGGGACACAGGTGTGGAGCCAGAGACTGGGGGTCTTGTTGCCAGATTAGCCGCCCTCACCCAGGAGCACCCCTTCTTCTATTTCACCTTCCTCCCTCCCTTTTTTCTTGCCCTCCCTTATTTTATGTCTCTTTATCCTTTCCCCCACATTTGTCTTCTCCTTTTTTTGTCACCCTAGGCCTAGTGTGGTACCCAGTGATACCTAGGGACAAGTGCAAAGATTCATTGGTGACACTCAGCATTGGTTCAGTGATCTTATACCAGCCCGCGCTTTCCACATCCTCCACAATACTCGTATCCAAAAGCGTTAATTCTGGAAAGAGTTGTTAGCAGAGCAAGGAGAAGGAGTAGTAACACACAAAACCTCAAGGAGGCCAGGTGCGGTGGCTCACGCCTGTAATCCCAGCACTTTGGGAGGCCGAGGCGGGTGGATCACAAGGTCAGGAGTCTGAGACCACCCTGACCAACATGGTGAAACACCGTCTCTACTAAAAATACAGAAATTAGCCAGGCATGATGGTGCACGCCTGTAATCCCAGCTACTCAGGAGGCTGAGGCAGGAGAATTGCTTGAATCTGGAAGGCGGGGGTTGCAGTGAGCCGAGATTGCACCACTGCACTCCAGCCTGAGTGACAGAGCAAGACTCTGTCTCAAAAAAAAAAAAAAAAAAAACCTTAAAGAATAATTGAAGAAAGATGGATAAAACCAGAGTGCCAACAAAGCTTAATGTCTGGCTCATCCAAGCATGGACCAGAAACTAATCATTCAGAAATAAAAACTCATTTTCTATGTTATAAGTAATACACAAAAGAAATCATCACTTGTCCTTAGCTATTAATGCATTATATCTGGCAAAGATAACATCAAGCTTCTTTCTTTCCTTTAGCTAATCTGCTAAATTTCTCTGAGTAACCCCCAAGACATTATTTGGATGAAGTTACGTTATCCATAAGCATCACTAAGAACCACACCCTGACCATCTGTCAGCAATGTGGATCTTGACTAATTGGAAACCAAGAAGTTAAAGGAAACAAATGAGCCTCCCAGCAGAGGAGAGAAGGCAAACAGTCCTGCAAGAAGAAGAAGAACACGGGGCAAACGGCTCCAAGTGTTAGTGGGAGTGAGGCAGGGGAGAAGGTGGGGACAGTACAGATAGACGGCTGGTCACTCTCAAGTGTAATATTAGCAATATGGCCTATGAGTGCCACATGATCAATATGGCCAAGGGACATAAGTTTAGTATCAGAAAGACAAGAGTGTATATCTTGACCCTGTCGCTGATGATCGCTATAATCATGAATATGTTACTTTGCCTTCTTGGGCCTTTTACTTCATTTGAAGAATGAGAGTGATAACATCGCCAGGGGCATTGGTACAGAAATTCACCTACATTCAAAGGTACACCTATCAAATGCACACCTATCAGGGTTTTGGTAAAGAAATTCACCTACATTCAAATATAGGTCTACATGAGTTGGGGCAGATAAAATCACCAATCGTTATAAAGCTTCCTCCCAATCTGATTTTCTACTGTTGTGAGGATCTTGCTCCCTCTTTCTCTGGGTTCAGTTGCATTCCGCTTGCATGCTTTAGGAGAAAGAGCTAAGCTTGGGACATTTTCCTTGTACTCTCACCCTGCCCTCAGCATATCGCTCTTTGAACTTTTGTGGTAGTAGTTTTACTGTTTGGTTTCTCTTCCTTAAAAGTATTCCCTACTTTCAGGAGTTCATGCAGGAGTTTCTTCCTTTGAAACCCCAATTAAATGACATTTTTTTTTTACAGGATATAATTCCAATAGGAATAAAAAGATAACAGCAACAAATTTTGTAAACTAGTAAGCAGATGATGAGTGTTGATCAATTTGGCTGACCTGAGGAGGCAGAATCCTAGCCAATAGTCGGAAAAAAAAAAAAAAAAAAAAAAACACCCAGCAATTTTACAAAGATACCCAAAGGCTCAGGAATCCATGACACAAGTATCTATGGAAATGGGTTTAAAGGTGAGACTAGAAACACGGACTCTTGACGAAAAGTCTAGTCAACAGACAGTTAGATCTCTAGATAGCTTTGCCTGCTCTGTGTAGACCAGGGGCTGCTCCTCACCACTCCCAGCAGAAGATAAGTGTTATTTTCTGGACTGAGTACTAAGAGGAGGGGGGTCTCTGTCGTGGGGAACACTAGGCACAGTTAACAATAAGGATACCATAAAAACAGGGGCATTGACCCCCAGGCTTCTTCCCATAATATTGACAGCCGGGCCTCTACCCTCCAGGCAAGAGACCAGATGGTTCTTCTCTGGGGAATTTGCCCAATTCAAGAGGAAAGACCTAAAGATACTAATGTCAGAGGTTCCCTAAGGGAATGGCCCAACCTGGTCACTTTACACTGAAGCTCACATTCAATAAGCCCCATCCATGTGTTGACAGCTTCCAATCAGAATTTTAAGGCTTTGCTCTTAAATATGAGCAGAGAATCAGGGGTCACTAGGCGTTTGAGGTGAGCCTCTAAAAATAAAGATGGAAACCAAAACAAATAGCAAAAAACAAATTGGAGAAACAGAAACCATTTAAGAAAAAATACTTAAAAATATAATTAAATTCTCAGAGAAAGCATCCATGAAACACGAACAAGAAGCTGTTATGCTATAAAAAATATCAAGGGGATAAAAGAGGGCTTTTAGAAATTAAAAGCACTGCAGCTGAAATGGAAAACCAACAAGAGGTTTTGGAAGATAAAGTTATCTTATCTCAAAGTGGAACAAAAATAAAAACAGAAGTGAGGGAAAAGAGAAAAGATAAGACTGCAAAAACAGAAGGAATGAAAATAATCACTCAATCAGAAGATTTCACAGAATGAAACATCCAGAACAACTGGGGAAAATAACACCACATTAAGGTACCACATCATGAGCTTTCAGACCACTTAAAACCAAAAGAAGATCCTATGGTCTTCCAGAGAGGAAAACCAAGCTACTTACAAAGGACTGGAAATCTGAAGGGCTTTGTGTTTCTCAACAGTTCTGAAATCTACACAGTAATGGATCAATGCCACCTAAAATTATGAGGCTATTGAAGTTATTTTTAAATTAGTATTCTATTTTCAATCAAATATTAATCAAGTGAGAGGGTGGCACAAAAACATTTTCTTGATCTTAAAATGTTTAATTCCCAAGCACTTTTTCTTGAAAATCTCTTGGGAGAATTGATCAAGAAAAAGGAAGACATGAGTTTTAGAAAACAGGAGGTCTCACATGAAAGACCCCCTCAGGACGAGGGTGAGGCAGCTGTGTACCTGACACAGTCTGATCTGTGTACCAGATCAGGTTGGAGCCATCAGCATTTCTAAGAGAGATGACTTCTAGGCAAAAATTGCGGAATAGTTAATGCATCAGAATGTCTTGATTTAGTCAGCTGAATGTCTTTAAGTAATTCTTGACTAGGTGGAAAGGTTGAAGTTGACTCAATGGCAAATACATATTTGCCATTACAAAGCTAAACCAACAAAGAAAACTATCATTATTAACTCTAGGAAAAACAGAATTGTACAGAAAAGTAATCAGATAATATTATTATAATAATGTAATCACTGGTTACTGATCTAACCAAGATTATACAACATACATATACACATGCACATGCAGATAGATTGATTGATAGATAACTACGTTGAGAGGATGTATGTGTGTGTTGATGGTGGTGGAAATAGAGTTAAATTCTCATCTTCCACAGTGGAAAGTCGAAGCATAATGATTTCATCTAAGAAATATTAAGAAGTGGCAGGGTGCACAGTGGCTCACACCTGTAATCCCAGCATTTGGGGAGGCTGAAGAGGGGGGATCGCTTGAGCCCAGGAATTCAAGACTAGCCGGGGCAAGCTGGTGAGGCCCTGTCTCTACAAAAAAAAATAAATAAACAAACAAATAAAAGAAATTAGCCAAGCATGGTGATGCATGCCTGTAGTCCCAGCTATTTGGGAGGCTGAGTGGGAGGATCACTTGAGCCTGGTAGGTTGAGGCTGCAGTGAGCAGAGATGGCGCCACTGCCTTCCAGCCTAGGCAACAGAGGGAGACTGTCTCAAAAAAAAAAAAAAAAAAAAAAATTAAAAAGTACTCTCAATTGATTTAGCAAAAAGCCAGAAAAGTATTGGGCAAAAACAAGTATATAAAAAAACTATTTAGGATTATGGAGGCAAATGTCAAGATAATGGCTAAAAAGATGTGAAAAATGGTTGCCTCTGATAAGGAGAAAATGAGAGCGACTGGGTGGGACCACTGTTATTTTTCATAATAAACCTTGTAAAGCTATCTCACTCTTTAAATGTATGCAGCCATAACACAGTTAGAAAATAAAATACATGTGACTCATACCACCAACCATTTTATCTTTGACATACTAATCTACAAATATTGGAAGTTTATTTATTATCACTGCAAGCAACACATTGTTTTTGCACAGTGTGCCCGTGTCTTTTCTAACCGTATTACTTTCCTCAATGACACTTGTTTTTGGAAGTGTTAAGAAATTTAACTTGAAATTGTGTTATAGTAACTTCTCTTGAATCTCTCTGTTGACATCCGCTCATTTTCTCTATTTGGCGTTTCAGGATATAGCTCATCTCTGGTCTGACTTTAAAGCTTTCCTTAATGAACAACTGCAATCTTTAACATGTTTCTGGGTCTACTGGAGGCATTTTCATTCCTTTTGTTTTGGCATCTATATTCATGTTATTGTTTGGTAGTGAAATGACTCCTAAGTAGAATCAAAGGATGAACTTGAAGACTGCTGATTAAAAACATGTGCATGTATTAATAACAAAGTAAATGTCATGGGGGAGCGGGGAGGGATTGCATTGGGAGTTATACCTGATATAAATGACGAATTGATGGGTGCTGACGAGTTGATGGGTGCAGCACACCAACATGGCACAAGTATACATATGTAACAAACCTGCACGTTATGCACATGTACCCTAGAACTTAAAGTATAATAATAAAAAAAAAAATTTAAAAAAAAATGCAACAAATAAAAAAAAAAAAAGTAAATGTCTAGGAGATTATCCTAAGAGTAATCAGAGATGAAGTTAAAGATTTTCTTTCAAAGATGTCCATCAAAGCCTTACTTATGACTTAATAAATAAAGGATTATAATACATCCAAATGACAGAACTGTATGTAGCTGCTAGGCAACATATTAAAGAAAATATCAATTGGTATGAAAAATATTTATAACATATTGCTAAGTAAAATACATAGATCAGTAGACCAAAAGGTTTTATGTATAAACATGTGACTTTTGTAAAAAAAAAAATCTATTTAAATATAAAAGAGACATATATTAGAATGCCTAAAGTAGTCTTGGCAAGATCTTAAGTAACCTTGAATCTGTTGTGTTTTTGTTTTCCAAGCTTTCCCCATGAAGCATAAATGGATTTTGTAATTAGGAGAAAAGTGCTATTTTAAAAACAAAAGCACACAAAAAAATACACCCTGACTTATTTTTCTTGTCACTGAGAAGACTTGGCTTTGCTGGAATTCAGATTATTGGAGGAAAAAAGAGTAGAAATCCTTTCAGTCGATGTTACCTGGGTTTGGTCCTGGGTTTGGAAGGCTTAGCATACTTTGGGCCAGTTCTGTTATTTGTTCCGGCCCTGTGAGTAGACATGTTTCTTATCATCCTCTGGATTCTTCAGATTACTGCCATTTTAAAGTAGTTTATAACAGCATAGCTACTCAAACCATTCAAAGGTATCAGGTTTCCTAGATTTGCTATTTGACTTAAATCAAAGGCTCTATAATTGGTGAGCAAGGTCACCTGCCAGTTCCTGGGCAATTAGAAGATCAAGCTTCCTATATGTTTTTTCCCCTACCTGCTTAGACAAGAGGCTTTTTGTTACCATGCAAGTCTTTCATGCTACACTTGCAGCAGCAGTGACAAGGAATACTGAAATTTAGTAAAATGCTCATACCAGGCCACAGAGGGGAGGGTGTGGAAATGGTGTCTGTAACAGCAGTTGGCATGATGCCAGGGAAAGACAGCTTGAGGTGACAGCTAGCACTTGCAGAACTGCTTTGGTGATGCCCATGGTCCGGACTAGCTGGAGAACGTGCCAGGGTGTGGCAGGGAGGCACTAGGCCTGGAAGCTTCCCCACATCATTTACTGCAGTCCTGCATTTGAAAGAGATAACTACGATGGGGAAGATGGCAGTTGAATTATAGGGCTAAGACATCTGAGCCCTTAAAACAAAATTTTCCTTGAAACATGGGGCTATGTTTGCCCATGCTGTGCTAAGCTTCCCTACAGACGTATATGGAGTGTCTTTAAACCAGTGGAGAACAGGCTGGGTGTGGTGGCTCACACCTATAATCCCAGCACTTTGGAAGGCCAAGGCGGGTGGATCACCTGAGGTCAAGAGTTCAAGACCAGCCTGGTCACCATGGTGAGACCCCATCTCTACTAAAAATAGAAAAACTAGCCGGGTGTGGTGGTGTGCATCTGTAGTCCCAGCTACTCAGGAGGCTGAGGTGGGAGGACGGCTTGAGCCCAGGAGACAGAGGTTGCAGTGAGCTGAGGTCACGCCTGCACTCCAGCCTGGGTGACAGAGCTAGAACTTGTATCAAAACAAAACAAAACAAAACAAAAACAGTTGAGAACAGGTTCCACCTCATGGGACAGTGGCATATCTGAAAGTTCAAAACAATTCCCTGAGCAACTTTACCTCACAATCTCATTGGAAAGGCTGCATCTGTGGGGCCCTGGAAGAGACTCAGCAGCAGACAGGGTCTCTAGAGCACATGGCACTAGGAAGAATGCATGAAGGTCCACCGGCAGTCGAATCAGCCGAAGCACAAGACAAACACAAGTAAATGCTTCCATTGTGTAGCTTGCACGACAGCAAGTGCTTTCCCAGAGTGGAAATGAGGGAGAAATCTTAAGACTGGTGAACCACTCACAGGAGAATGAAAAGTAAACATTAAGTCCTTGAGAAATTTCTGAATATCCACGAGGAAGTATTCCTGGCTGGATCCACCTGACTGCTTTAGCGTTCCCTATTAGTGTCTCTTTAGCACTTGCAGGTCTCTGTTCCTTACTTATTACACTCTATATAAAACATTATCTACATTTTCTTCTTCTTTTTTTTTTTATTTTTTATTTTCACCCAGGCTGGAGGGCAGTGGCATGATCTTGGCTGACTGTGGCCTCAACCTCCGGGCTCAAGTGATCCTCCCACCTCAGCCTCCTGAGTAGCTGGGACCTACAGGTACGTGTCACCACACCTGGCTATTTTATTTGTTTGTTTATTTATTTATTTATTTATTGTAGAGATGGGGTCTCACTGTGTTGCTCAGGCTGGTCTCAAACTCCTGAGCTCAAGCAATTCTCCTGCTTTTGCCTCCCAAAGTGCTGGGATTACAGGGGTGAGCTAGCATACCCGGCCTGATCTACATTTTCTGGGAATGTTTTATCCTCTGCTATCTCGATCCCAGGTCCTTGATCTTGTGCCCAAAGTCATGGATGGACATCATGAGATTCAAGAATTCCAGAAATTTAGTGTCACATTATGTAGGCATGTAAGTGACTCTCAGAGGAGCCCCTGACTCAAAAAATGTTGGAGAGCCACTAGTCTGTCTGGGTTCTATGCTTGGTCAAAATAAAAATCTCATCTTTAATTTGCTTTGTACTAAGATTTAACATCCATTTGCTGAGAACTTACCAGGTACCATGCCTGGTGCTTTAATATATATTCTTTCATTTAATCTCCACCCAACCTAGACAGAGTTCATAATGTCATCTCCATTTTACTTCAGAGGCACCATATTCACAATGGTGAAGTGACTTACCCAGGATGTCACCACTAATAAATGTCAGAGCTGTGTTGAGACTGGGCCTCTCTCTCTTCTGGATGCAAGGCCTGGTCTTCCCCAGAACTTGGTACAAAGGGCAGGCACGGCCCAGGACGGTCAACATAGTCAGTGATAAAATTCCACTGAATGACTGGCAGCATGTGAAGGGGGTCATTGAAATATGAGCTATGGAAACCCATGAAAAGAGTCAATCTCTGTGGACTTCATGAAAACCTCTATGCCTGAAAGGCCAATCCTGCTCGCTCTCATATTCAAAAGATCCCTAAGTGAACTGCAACTTTAAAAGACAGCTTATCATGTTATTCAGCCTTAAAAAAGGAAGGAAATTCTGACACATGCTACCACATGGATGAACCTTGAGGACACTGTACTAAGTGAAATAACCTGGTCACCAAAGGATAAATACCATATGATTCCACCTATCTGAAGTTCTTGGAGTAGTCAGACTCACAGAGACAGAAAGAAGAATGGTGGTTGCCAGGATCTGGGTGCAGAGGGAGCTGGAGAGATTATTGTTTAATGGGTGCAGAGTTTCAGTTTTGCAAAATGAAGAGTTCTGGAGATTGGTTGCACAACAACGTGTGTATACTAAATACTATTAAACTGTACTCATGAAAATAGTTAAGATGGTAAGTTTTATATGTATTTTACCACAAATAAAAATGATTATTTAAAAAGACAGCTCATATGTTCACTTGCAGTAAAGTTCTATAGACCCATTGCTCTGTTCTTGTTGATCATTCTGCCCTCCCCAAGTAGAAGAGTGGAAGCCCAGACTGCCTGAGCAGAATGGGTGTGACTGTGAGGCCCTCCCAGACAGAGTGGCCCTGGTTCATACACAAGGGCCTGGGTGTATGCTAATAGGCTTGAGGCTCTGCCCCAGAATTAGCTTCCCAGTTGTCCTTTTCTTCAAGCCTGCAGTCTGTCTGAGCAGAATGAGCATAATAAAGACATAATTCTTCATAATAAATTTTTCCATTAAATTTGGTTAACCGCCCCTCCCCGACCCTGCATTTCCGTCTCCTTAACAATGTACAAAGCCGTAGCAGTGGCTTCCCCGCAGCCAACGTGTGGGATGCTCAGGCTCTGAAGAACATCTGCCAAGAAGGCTGCCAGGTCCTAGCCCTTCCAACTCCAATAACGCTGGCTCCTGGAACCTAGGAAGTCTCTTCAGAAGTCATCCTACCCTCTAGCAGGCCAGGGCCCCTGGGAAATCTCCATCCAGAGAGGAGCAAGGTCATGAAATTAATTGCTGATTCTCTGAATTTAAAGCCCGAGGTTACAAGAGCCCCGAGTGCAGGGCCGCTCTGAATGAATTCACAGCTGCACTCAGGCAGCCTGGGAGCTTGGACACATCGCAGTGGTGAACTGGTGCTACTCCAACCCAAACAGATTTGTAACAGTGGCCCAGGCATCCAGGACTGCCAGAGCAGCATTTGTGTCCGACAAATGAGGCCTCACTCGGGACAAAGGGGGCTCTTAGTACTCATTCTGCTTTGGCTGCTTCATACCCAGCAAGAGCCAGGGTACTTCTTTTGTCAGGACAGGGAAAACAAAAACGATTCATTTTATCATGCACCATCACCACGTTCTTTGTGGTCAACCAATGCAGGGAGGCCTTGCGGCCAGCGATCCTTATAACCACTGCTTACTGAGGGCCTACTAAGGCCCAGGGACTATTCTAGGTACTGGGCACGTGTTGCCTGATTTAATCCTCCCAACAAAGCTATGCTGTAGGGATTATCCCCCTGTAGTCATGTGGAAATTGAGACGCAAAGAGGTGAAGGTCACACAGCTAGTGAACAGTGGCAGAACTAGAATTGCTACCCAGGCCCAATTCACTCTCAGCTTACTGCTTTTCCCAATGTATACCTGCTACAGATGGCAGACAGGCCAAAGGTAGACCTGTCCTCTCACCCTCCATCTCCAGGGAGGCCTAGAATGCCCCTGACTTTCAGCAAGTACTTATGTCAAACACAACAGAAACAAAAAGATATGCAGGGATTGAGATTCAAATATATTTTCTTCTAAAAGCCACAGAAAATGCTCCTGTAAAAAAAGAATGTTGAAAAAAAATCAAGACAAAAAGAAATGCAGAGCCCTGGGCACAGTGGCACTTGCCTATAGTCCCAGCTACTCAGAAGGTTGAGGTAGGGGGATTGCTCGAGCCCAGGAGTTTGAGACCGTAGTGAGTTACGACTGTGCCACTGCATCCCAGCGTGGGCTACAGAGTGAGACCCTGTCTCTACAAAATAGATTCATAAATAAAAATTAGCCAGGCATGGTGGCATATCCATAGTCACAGACACTTGGGAGACTCAAATGGGAGGATCACCCGAGCCCAGGAGTTTGAGTCTGCAGTGAGCTATGATGGCACCACTGCACTTCAGCCCAGACAACAGAGCAATATTTTGTCTAAAAAATAATAATAAAATGAAAAAAAAAAAAAAGAAATCGAGATCAACTTCTCTATCAGTAAAACTATCGGTCTCTTGTCTCTCTCTTATGAGGGTCAGAAGTTCCAGCTAACACATGTTCCTACCTGGTTATATTGCTGATCATTTTCAGTTCCTGACCTTGGACTTCATGTGTGCTAATGTCCAATCACCTTTCACTGTCCAGATGCCCTCAATCAGCATGTGCGGCCTTAGCTAGAGAAGGACCCCCAAGTAACTGACCTCTCTCCTTTATCATTTCACTATAGGTCCAGAAAATGAGACAACCTTTCATCCCAGTGTGTCAGCATGTTACATGCCGAATGAGAAGCTCTCTGGCATGGTGAGTGTGAATCTGGAATTTCCCTTCCCAAGCCCGTTTTATTCTCTGTTGTGTCCATTTATGCTGGATGGGGTGTATTACTCCTGTATCCATCTGCTGACTTCCACGCACTGATGTCTCCCATCTCAACAACCACTTGTGTCACATTTTCCACTGACATTTTGGGAAGAATCCAAACACTGGTTTGGGGCATCAGGTTTTGGGATGTTCCAGGTGTTAACTTCCTACTTTTGTCTAAGAGGTGATGGGTGACTATCCTATCAGTTCTCAGTTGCAGGGGACAATTTCAGAGCAATGTCAATAACCAAAGACTGAAGGGTCAAAAGTTTGAGAAAGGAATAGAGGAAAAGAAGGAGCTAGGAAGAAAGAGGAGGGGGAGCAGAATCACGTCAGAGCTAAAGGAAAATTAATTGCCTATCCGTCAATCCATTTTCCCCCCAAATACTTATTGAGTACCTACTTGTGATGTTAATAGTGAGTGCCAATTTAATTGGATTGAAGGATGCAAAGTAGTGTTCCTGGGGGTGTCTGTGAGGGTGTTGCCAAAAGAGATTAACATTCCCCCCACCCCGAGACAGAGTTTCGCTCTGTTACTCAGGCTGGAGTGCAGTGGTGCGACCTAGGCTCACTGCAACCTCCGCCTCCTGGGTTCAAGCAATAGGAGATTAACATTTGAGTGAGTGGACTGGGAGAGGCAGACCCACCCGCAATCTGCTTGGGCACCATCTAATCAGCTGCTAGCATGACTAGAATAAAGCAGGCAGAAGAATTTGGAAAGAGCAGACTTGCTGAATCTTTTGGCCTTCATCTTCCTCCCATGCTGGATGCTTCCTGCCTTCCAACATCAGATTCCAAGTTCTTCAGCTTTTGGACTCTTGAACTTACATCAGTGATTTGCCAAGGGCTCTCAGGCCTTCAGCCACAGACTGAAGGCTGCCCTGTTGGCTTCTCTACTTTTGAGGTTTTGGGACCTGAACTGGCTTTCTTGCTCTTCAGCTTTCAGACAACCTATTGTGGGACTTCACCTTGTGATCTTGTGAGTTTATTCTCCTTAATAAACTTCCCTTCATATATACATCTATCCTATTAGTTCTGTCCCTCTAGAGATTCCTGACTAATACACTACTATTTGCCAAAATGCTAGGTACTGAAGCTACAGTAGCATGTCAGTCAGGATCCCAGCAGAAAAGAGAGGGTACACTTTAAGAGAGGTAATTGAAGGGACTATTAGAAAAGTTGTAGACAGAGCAATGGTGGGAGATGGGGAAGACCCAGGATAGCAATAACAGGAAACTCTTACCTCTGCTGAGCCTAAAGGGGCAAGAGGAGGCAAGGACTAAAGGAACTAGGGAAAGAATGTAGCTGTAGAAATGGGGCTTCCAGATAGCTAAGCTGGTCCTTGGTAGAGGAATTCAGTTACTGCCAAATCTTGGCCCATCCTTGAAGAATCTGGGAGTAATAAACACCCGGAACATTGATGAACCCGAAGGGAAGCCAGAAGGTAAGAGTCCAAAGACGCAGCTCTTAGAGATAAAGAACTGAGGCATGGAGCAGGGTGGAGAAAAACGGAGAATGGAACGGATCAGGAGGAAGGGGAGGCTATGGCTTGAATGTGTCTTCCACAATTTGTGTATTGAAAACTTAATCCCTAGTGCAACAGTGTTGAGAGGTGGGACAGTTAAGATGCTTAGGTCCTGAGAGCTCAGCCCTTGTGAATGGATTGATGCTGTCATCTTCAGAGTGGATTTGTTGTTTCAAGAGTGGTTTTGTTATAAAAGCAAGCTCAGCCCTCTCTTGCTCTCTCTGTCACTCCTGCTCTCTTTCCTTTCCACATTTCACGATGAGATAAGGCAACAAAAAGGCCCTTGCCAGATGCAGGCACCTCAGCCTTGGACCTTCCAATCTCCAGAACTGTAAGAAACAAATCTCTGTTTTTTAAATTTTTATTTATTATTTTTTTTTTTGAGGCGGAGTCTCACTCTGTCGCCCAGGCTGGAGTGCGATGGCATTATCTTGGCTCACTGCAACCTCCGCCTCCCAGTTCAAGTGATTCTCCTGCCTCAGCCTCCTGAGTAGCTGGGACTACAGTCTCACACCACCACGCCCGGCTAATTTTTGAATTTTTTTTATTAGAGACGGGGTTTTGCCATGTTGGCTAGGCTGGTCATAAACTCCTGACCTCAGGTAATCTGCCTGCCTCAGCCTCCCAAAGTGCTGGGATTACAGGCGTGAGCCACCCACCCGGCTAAATCTCTGTGTTTTTTGTTTGTTTGTTTGTTTGTTTGTTTGTTTTTTTGATTGCTTAGTCTCAGGTACTCTGTTATAGCTACACACAATGGACTAAGATGGATTTGCAAATATCCAGCATATGTGGTAAATGAGATATAATTTGTTCAGGGTCAAGAGTCTAGGTCCAATCACATCAGTACAGGAACCTGGGTCCAAGCCCATCAATATATTAAGTCAAGGAACATTTTGGTTTTTACCAACAAAGTAGGTGAGGAGGTCTTCTGGTAGATAGGAGCTCTTCTCTGAAGTTCTCCTGGAGTAGATAGGATCAATGACTGACCCTCTAGTGACCCAAGGATGCCTGGTTCGTCTGACCCTCCCTGTATGGGGGCCTTCCCTGGGCTGGACCTTCTGCCTTTTGACCTTGGCTCTGGCTGGTCTGTATCAGTGGCCTTCCCTGAACTGAAGTTCTCAATCATCACCATCCCCCCAACAGGGTAAGGAAGACAATAGAGGGAAATTCTTTTCATGAATAAGAAAGAAACTACTTGCAAGCTCTCATGGGGATTTACTAGAAACAATGGAAAGCTAATTTCAAAAACATACTTATTTATTCATTAAAGCCGATCCCCCAAGGATTCTCCCCCAGGCAGCACTTTGTTGGCCTATTTTATATTTCATGTACACTTGGAGGTAATAAAATTGTAAATTTAAAGACATCCCGTAAGTCTGTTTTTTTCCATTTCTTTCTGACATTCTTTGCAATCAGTCTAATTAGATGAGATATCCTTGAATATCTCTGTAAGATGGGAAACTGTGTAAGTCTGGGGACCACAGGCTAGGAGTTGAGCCTTATTAAGAGAACACCCTGCCTCTCAATTTCTTCCTGCAATGATGAGTGTCCCCTTTGGGAAGTATAGAGAAGGTGAGAAAGGTTAGAGGACAAGAACATTTGCAAGGTTGAATCATCTGCTATTTAATGGAAGGGGAAACAGGATGGAATACTGGAAAGAGCATTGGCTTTGGAGCTAGACTTGGGTTTGACTCTCACTTCCACCATTTACGCTGGGCAATTATTGAACATCTCTTTGTCTCCATTTTGCTTATCTCTAAAAGGGAGAGAGTAATGAGTATGTCCTGGGACTGTCTGAGGACTAAATGGGATGAGGAATATCTAATATAGAGTCTGGTGCTCTCAAAAATGGTCATGATTTGTTTTTTCTAAGACCAGCCGAGCGGGCGCAAAAGAACCAGCGGGTAGGCAAGTGTAGGAGCAAAACTGCACGTTTATTTTTGGTAACCTAAGGTGTGGGGGAGAATTCGGCCTCCGGCAAAGGAGGCCGGCAGAGTCCCCCTGTGGGGCTCTCCGACGGACTTCCCACAGTCCCGACATCCTGACAGGAGTGGGGCTGTGAGAAGGCCACGTGGCTCACTGGCTGAGAGCGGCTTTTCTAGCGGTGGGAGGGCAATAGGCGGGGCACGGGCGTGTCCGGGGCGTTCCGCAGGTGTGACCAGGTAAATCTTGGTCTCTTCGGATTGACGTCACCTGGCGCATGCCCAGTTGGTCTGCACCTTCCTGGGTCGCCGGCTGCATTTTCGCTCGTGCCGGTAAAGCTGGTGAAGAAGAACCCGGAAGTGCGCCATCCTGCCTCCGTTCGTCCAAACAGGTCAGTTCATTTTCCTTCCCAGAAGTCAGAAGCTCAGCGTCCTGGAAGAGCATGAGCAATATGGAAAGGCCTCTGGTTTGGAAAGATGACTAGCACTTGTGATAGTTTCCTGGGACTTCTGTAATAAAGTATTGTACACTGAGTGGCTTAAAAAGGGAAATTTATTGTCTCACAGTTCTGGAAACTAGAAGTCGGAAATTAAGGTTTCGGCAGGGTTGGTTTCTTGTGAGGCCTGTTGTGGGGAATGGCCCCCATGCCTCTCTCGCCGCTTCCGCGGGCTCAGCCCTTCCTTGGTTTGTAGATGGCGTTCTCTCTGTGTCTTTTCATGGTCTTCCCACGGTGCATGCAGGTTTCCTTTGTCTACATTGCATTTTTTATAAGAACACCAGTCATAGTGGATTAAGGTCCACTCTAACGACCTCATCTTTACCTGATCATCTGCAGAGATCCTATTTCTAAACAAGGTCACAGTCACAGGTACTGGGGATTAGGACTTCAGCATCTTCTGGGGGAACCCACTTCAATCTATAATAGGAGTCAACAGCCTTTCTCCTACTAGGGAAGGAAAAACCACATGTTTCTTCCTGCACATTCATGCCACTCATTTTAAACAACTTCCCTGGTCTGGGGCCCTCTTGGCCAGAACCCAGTGTTGCATTCTGGTCAGGAGGATATATTTATGAGTATAAGGGGTAGGGCAGGGTCATGAAAGGTCATTTTAGGCAAAGGAAGCAACATGTGTGCTTCCCAACAGGTGGTAGGAGAAACGCCACGTTGCTGTGGCCAAGAAAATTATATGGAGGTGTCCTCATGTACAAATTAAGTATTTGAACGGTACCTACCTGATAGCATTGTTGGAGAATTAGAGAAGTTATGAAAAGTGATTAGTCTAATGCTCACCCCAAGGTCAATATTTAACAATGTTACATATTTGTTTTCTTGCAAATAGCTTATTAATGGCTGTTATGTTTGACTAGTCAATAAACATGTACAATAATAATTATAGCAGATATTATTAGCAATTTTATAAGCAAGGCATTGTATACTTGCTCCATACTATCTAATTACATCTCTACAATCATTGCAGTGAAGTAGACATGATTATTTCTCTTTTATAGCTGTGGAAACTGAGGCTTAGAAAGACCGAGTGATTTGCACCTGGAGCTCCCCTTGTCATTGATGTAGAGATTTAAGTTCAGAACTCATTTGGTCTATGTTGGGTCACTGTGTAACACTGCCTCTTTCCATTGCAAGACAATTTAAATTCCAACTTGATATTACAGAAAAGAGATCTGCACCAGACTCTCCAAGTGGATGCAAATGATTATTGATGCTGAGATATTAATCTTTTCGATTCTTGGAGGGACTTGGTGTTGGGAGCAGCCAGAACCCTGGGGCTCACTTCCCATGTGTACCCTCATGAGAAAAATTGAGAATCCCCAAATCTTTGAATCCCCATTCAAAGAAAAATTGAGAGTCACTGGGAGGAGGTTACCATGGGCTGAAGTGGCCAAGGGAAGCTGCAGAGAGGACTTGAGTTGGAGTTTGTAGGGTGTGCGTGAGATTTGGGTGACTAGAGAGGTGTCAGTGGAAGACAAGGCCGTAGCAATGGCATCCAGGTGGAGCTCACATAACATGCCTGGGTAATTAAACTGCTTGGAGTACCAGAGAGATGTCTGTGAAGAGATTAAGTGGGAAATGGGGTGGCTGGGCATAATCAGGGTTTGCTCAGAGAAGTGGAACCATTAGGAGTGGTTTATTCCACGGGTTAGCCCTGATGCAGTTGTGGGTGCTGGTGGAGGAATCTATGCGGGGCTGTTGCTTCTTGAATCTGATGTTGGGCCTGCTGCTTCCATAGGTCAGATGTTGGCAGTCGGGAAGAACGGCTGGATAGGAAGTAGGAAAAAGCAGAGCAAACAGGGAGCTTCAAGGACTGAAACTCTTAAGAACCATTTGACTCTGTCTCTCACCACTTCCAGCCTCAATGACACGGTGGCATATAGAAGAACTGATGCCCTTTGCTTTGAGCTGCACAAAAACCTGGCCCTGGACTTAGAGAAGCTGAAAGACAGGACCCGGCAGGAGCCTGAGGAGCTGCAGGCTGCTAGCCTGTAGACCCCCGTGCTGTGTTAGCTGCCGCAGCTGGGACCATTCTGACCCTCAGAGCCTGGAAATGGCTGATCCCTCATGCCTGCTATCCAAATATCATGCAAATATCTCTTGTGGGCAACACTAACGTGAAACTCTTTGGGGAAGGGAATTGAGGAAATATAGTTCCAAGATTAGCCAATTTAACTCAGCATAAACCCATCACAGGGTTTGACTATAGACTTATAACTTTATTCTGTAGGCAATGAAAACAGAATTTTTTGAAAAAGGCATCAATTTGATGAAATTGATATTTTGGGGAAGATTAATCTGCTGTGTAAAATATAACAGGTTGGAGGAAGATGAAAATGGAGAGAATAGAGTGTAATTAAAAGTTTGTTGGAGGCCAGACGCGATGGCTCACGCCTGTAATCCCAGCACTTTGGGAGGCTGAGGTGGGTGGATCACGAGGTTAGGAGCTCGAGACCAGCCTGGCCAACATAGTGAAACCCCGTCTCTAATAAAAATACAAAAAATTAGCTGGGCATGGTGGTGCACGCCTGTAATCCCAGCTACTTGGGAGGCTGAGGCAGGAGAATCCCTTGAACCCAGGAGCCAGAGGTTGCAGTGAGCCGAGATGATGCCATTGCACTCCAGCCCAGGCGACAACTTTTTTTTTTTTTTGAGACTCCATCTCAAAAAAAAAAAAAGTTCATTGGGGTAGTCCGGGTGTTATTACCAGGGCATCTATGATGAAATAACCCAGAGAGTCCTTTTTTCTGCCTGATTTTCTTCAGTCCCTTTATCTGTAGGCACAACTGCTGAAGAAACCAGATGGCCTGGGATGGCACCAGAGCTTCTTTACCCTTGACCGGATACTAGAGAGAAGTAAGACCCCACAAGTGGGCACGAACTGGAACTGGCAACCCCCAGTTGCCTTCAGATCATTAACACATGATTATAATGCTAACATTCCCTGCCATTTTGTGAACACAGGTTGTATGAAGACATAAGTTTATGAATTGCCTCTGCACACCTAGAGTCCCACCCTGTACATGCTAACATTCCTCCCTACATGCACCCCGCACAAAGCCCGCTGCCTGCCCCAGACCTTAGACACCCCATGCCTTCTGCTGCTTGGGGAGAAGGTGCGTTTAGAGTGAGAGTTCGTGTTGTCCCATTTCTGGCTAGTGAACAAAACCAGATTGCTTTTTACAATTGATGTTCTTTCTTTGCTACCAATACAAAGTAGGGAAAAAACTCAGTTTACCAGCGACAATATGAAATTATAGAGATCTGAACAGGAAAACATGGAAATCAGGTGTCAAGATTTTAGAAACATTCTAAAGGAGGAATTGATAGAACTTGCTAAGCAGCTGAATTGGAGAGTGAGGGCAATGATAGAATCCAAAATGCGGCTGGGTGCGGTGGCTCACGCCTGTAATCCCAGCACTCTGGGAGGCCAAGGCAGGTGGATCACCTGAGGTCAGGAGTTTGAGACCAGCCTGGCCAACTTGGTAGAAACCCCACCTCTACTAAAAGAATGCAAAAATTAGCTGGGCGTGGTGGCAGGCACCTATAATCCCAGCTACATGGGAGGCTGAGGCTGGAGAAATCGCTTGAACCCAGGAGTCGGAGGTTGCAGTGAGCCAAGATCGTGCCACTGCACTCCAGCCTGGGCGACAGAGGGAGACTCCTTCTCAAAAAAAAAAAAAAAGCTGCTGAGATTTTTGAAATTTACTTCACAAGGGTTGCTCTTTTGTATGTACCACACCAGGTGCATAACCAATGTACATTAAGTACTTTTCAGTTGGCTAATTGATTAAGGGACTCCTTCTAGCCCAGATGATGAGAAATGTGGCCCTTGAAAGGAAATTACTTGATTAAAATCCATTCTATTCTAATAGACTAAAGCCGTTCTACTCTACTGAAACACAGTACAGTATTCAGAGAATTTTTAAAGTTTGTAACAGTTGAACAGTGTAAAATTGCAGCACAGCAAAGCGAATGACCGTCTTGGAGTATCGATAAAGGAGGAGGAGGAAATTTCTCTGAGTTGTTAGTGAACTTAAAAACCGAAAAAAGAAAAAAAAAAAGAGTTGTCAGTGAACTTGTTTCTGAGGACTCTTGTGTGTAGAAGGTGGTTGAGTCTAGACGTCTCCTGCAGAAAGATGGTCTTTCCTCCAGGTTTTATGCTTTAAAGGTAAAGGAAGGAAGAAACATTTATGGAAACTGTTCTTTTCTTAATTTTAGATCACAATTCTCAATCTTTGTTTCTTAGATTCTTTTGAGTTTCAGGAAAGCTGTAAAGTTTCTCAAGTGTTTTGCAAATGTGTTGGTGTTTTGTGAAGTGTTAAATAAAATTCAGAGGAGACCATTGATTTGGATTGAGCTCCTGCACTAGACCCCAACAGACCAAACCAAAATGGAGTCACTGATGCTAAATTTCCACTTCACCAAGCTGAAAGTAAATTGTTTTAAGTGATCTTCTGAGAAATCAGGCAGGAGAGATAATAGCCAAATCTCCAAACAGGCCAATTTCGGCCGGGTGATAAGGAAGTCCCTTCCGCTTTAATACTTCCAAGGAAAGTAACCTGATGTTAACCAACTCATTTCGTGTATTATGCAGTTTCCTTGTTCCTGCTCAGCTTCTTTATAAAAGCTGGCTATTCTGCCATGCTTGGCATAGCACCTCTTTATTTTTAGACGAGATGCTGCCTGATTCATGAATCGCAAGTAAAAATCAATTAGATTATTTAACTGAATTTGTTGAAATGTCTTTTGACAGAAGACATGAATTTTTTCATGCAGGGAGGGTGCAGGAGGGATGTAGCTTTTATTAGATTTTTAAAGGCATCTTGTTTCCAAACAGGTGAAGAATCTTTCCCATAGAGTGAGACCACTGAGTGTGGCTACTCACTCAACCCTTACTCAGCTTCATTTCATTTCCAAGTTTTGATCCAGGAACTGGGACCTGTGGGCATAGAGGGAGAGAAAGCCCAGAAAGTACAGGAAGTAATGGAAACAAACTACAGACAGAGCAAGGGGCCAGCTTCTGACAGCTTCCTCCTTTTTCTGTCCTGCTAAGTGAACATAGTATGCCAAGGAGAAGTGGAGAGGCTGAAAGACCTGTTTATTTCACAAGGGTTGTTCTTTTGTATGTACCACACCAGGTGCATAACCAATGTACGCTAAGTACTTTTTCAGGAGACTAATTGATGAAGGGACTCTTTCCAAAGTTTCTGCTTGGGTCTCAAACACTAAGTCATCCAAAAGCAAGCCAACTGCCCTGTCTCAGATGTTGCTTCCTGCTTCTGATTATAATCCCCTGTGCCAAGCTTACTAATTGGCGTGTTTGCCTTGAGTTCGTTTTATTCTAAGCACTGATCACGTGAACAGCAGATCAGTTCTAACAGGACTGCAGTACACAACTGCTACTTTTTGGCTTCCCAGCATCTTAATCCACTTCCTGGTTGTGGTGAATCCTCTATTCTTTTAGGTGGAAAATAGGCCTCTACCTTCCACTAAATAAGCTGGAATGGAAAGATGATGTTTCCTCTCCCATCCCTCTGGCACCAGGATAAAGGCACACGACCTGTCTGGACCAATCAGACACTCCCACCAGGGACTTCGACCCTTGAGGGACACAGAGGCAGACAAATGATGAGGTTTAATTCACAGCCATGGCATGGGTTTAGCAATGGCAGCTGTGTGGCTTTAGTGTCCAGTGGTGGGGCCGTGTGTAAGCTGGTGGTGGTAGGGCTCTGGCAAGCTAGTTTCTACTGGCTAGCTTCCCTGGATACATGCTACTTTAAAATCATGTTTCGCCAGCCCTTCTATCCCTGTTGCCAGCAACCTGATATCCTTCCAACAGATACCTTTTTGCATAAATCAACCAGATTTGGTTTCTGTTGCTTGCAAACCCTGAACGATATAGGAAAAGACAAAAAGATACTCTCTCAAGCCCTTTGAATAATCTTTACCGTGGAGCATGGATAGAAATGGAGGTGCCAGCCCTTGAAACGACTCCTGTAATGGTTAATTTTGTGCTTCAGTGACTGGGCCACAGAATGCCCAGATATTTGGTATAATATTATTCTGGGTGTTTCTGTGAGGGTGATTTTTGATATGACTAATGTTTAAAGTAGATTGTCTTCTGTCTTAGTATGGCCAAGCTGTTATCGCAAAGCACCATAGTCTGGGTGGGTTATAAACAGCAGAAACTGGCTAGGCATGGTGGCTCACTTTTCTAATCCCAGCAATTTGGGAGGCCGAGGTGGGTGGATCACCTGAGGTCAGGAGTTCGAGACCAACCTGGCCAACATGGTGAAACCCCGTTTGTACTAAAAATGCAAAAAATTAGCCGGACGTGGTGGCAGGTATCTGTAATCCCAGCTACTTGGGAGGCTGAGGCAGGAGAATTGCTTGAACCTGGGAGGCAGAGGTTGCAGTGAGCTGAGATTGTGCCATTGCACTCCAGCCTGGGCAACCAGAGCGAAACTCCATCTCAAAATAAAAACAAAACCAGCAGAAACTTATTTCTCACAGTTCTGGAGGCTGGAAGTCTGGGATCAGGGTGCTGGTATGGTCAGGTTCTGCAGTACCTCTTCTGGGTTACAGACTGCCAACTTCTTGTATCTCCACATGGCAGAAAGAGAAAGAGCACTCTGGGGTCTCTTTTATAAGGGCACTAATCCCACTCATGAGAGTGCCACCCTCATGACTTAATCACCTCCTAAAGGCCCCCCTCCCTCCTGATACCATTATCCTCGGGGTAAGGATTTCAAAATACGAATTTTGGGAGGACATAAACATTGAGTCCATAACACTTTCCCAAATGTGGATGGGCCTTATCCCATCAGTTGTAGGCCTGGTTAGAACAAAAAGGCTGACCTTTCCACAGATGACAGGGGATTCCTTCTGCCTGACTGCCTTTGGTCTGGGACAGCTTTTTTTCTGCCTTTTGACTCGAACTACACCATCAGCATTCCTGGTTCTCAGGCCTTCAGATTCTACTGGAAACACATCATTGTCTCTCCTGGCTCTCCAGATTGCTGACTCACCCTGCAGATCTTGGGATCTGCCAGTCTTCATAATCATGTGAGTCAATTCCTTATAATAAGTCTCTCTATATATCTCTCTCTACATCTATACATCACAATCTATATATATTATCTTCGATTGGCTCTGTTTCTCTGAAGAACTCTGACTACTACAACTCTCCATTGGACTGCTTTGTTAAGCTGTCTATCTGGCTGTTAGGAAGGCCTAACAGTCTAATGTAGGGGGATCTCCTGGTGGGTAGGGTGCAACGTTGCAGACTGGAGTCTCCCCTACAATAAGGGATGAGCCACTTGGGAAAAAGGTAGCGTTGCTGTCCTGACCTTCTGGGGAAGTGCTCCCACTCTCTCTTCCGTTCTTTCTCTCTTTGGCGATAATGTTGGTAGAAGATCTTCGTGCAGACAGTTTTCTTAAAATTTAGACTGTTTGACAAGAAGTGTTTTCTCCTTTGGGCCTAAAAGTATTATATATATATTTCTGTTTCTTCTTTTTGAAATGAATCTTTTAATGCTTTGAAAAAATGCCAACAACAACAAAAAACAAATACTGTAAAAAGAAAAATTCAGAGACTATCACGAATAAAATAAAAATCACCTGAATATTTTAATTACATATTTCTTTCTAGACATACTATCATTCATTCATTCAATACATTCATTCAATGATGAAGGCTTACTATTGCCCAGAGGATTGATTTTCAACAACACACACATGGTCCTTGGCCTTGCCCTATGGGGCTTACGGTTTATTGGAGAAGACTAACATTCATCAACAGGTGCCACATGGCCATGTCTTCCACACAGGTGGACACGTACACAGGGCTCAGGTCTTACAGTTTCTAAAATGAATTTCTTATTTATAACACTGCAAACTCATCTCCCTTCTCAAATATTTATTAGGTCCCACATCACCAGGCAGCAGACTAAAATCAGTATTTTCCCTTATCTTCTCCCAGATTGTTTTTGTAATTGCAAAACTGTGCGAGATGGTGAGAAAAATAATAAAAGCTATCCAATCCATCTCTGTTACCTTAGTGAGTTGAATTATCTGACTCCCAGCAATGTGAATCCCCACACCTATATTTTGTTTCACCCAATTCCCTCTGCAAATCCTACACTTTTGCTTAGTTTTGTTTTCTCTTCTTTGTTTGTTCCTTTGATGAGATGGAACAATCTAGCCATTTCAATATTGAGTAATGTGATCTGGGGCCCTGAAGAACTGTTCCCAGGCACTGCCCTGAGAGGGTGAGCTGTCTGTCAAGGTCCTCTGGCCATGTCCTGAGCTTCTTCACTTTTAACAAATGCCTACTGATATGGTTTGGCTATGTCCCCACCCAAATCTTATCTCAAATTGTGATCCTAATAATCCCCCTATGTGAGAGGGTCCTGGTGGGAGGTGATTGGATCATGTGGATGGTTTCCCGCATGTTGTTCTTGTGTTAGTGAGTGAGTTCTCATGAGATCTGATGGTTTTATAAGCGTCTGGCATTTCCCCTGCTTACACAGTCTCTCTCTCTCTTGCCTGCCACCATGTAAGGTGTACCTGCTTCCCCTTCCACCACGATTGTAAGTTTCCTGAGGCCTCCCCAGCCATGTGGAACTGTGAATCAATTAAACCTCTTTTCTTTATAAATTACCCAGTCTTGGGTATTTCTCTCTCTTTTTCTTTCTTTCTTCCTTCTTTCTTTCTTTCTTTCTTTCTTTCTTTCTTTCTTTCTTTCTTTC
>NC_045455.1:72232106-72285281 GCF_002776525.5 Piliocolobus tephrosceles
TTCTTTCTTTCTTTCTTTCTTTCTTTCTTTCTTTCTTTCTTTCTTTCTTTCTTTCTCTCTCTCTTTCTTTCTTTCTTTCTCTTTTCCTTCTCTCTCTCTCTTTCTTTCTTTCTCTCTGTCTCTCTCTCTCTCTTTCTTTCTTTCTTGAGACAGAATCTCGCTCTGTCACCCAGGCTGGAGTGCAGAGGTGCCATCTCAATTCACTGCAGCCTCTGCCTCCCAGGTTCAAGCAATTCCTCTGCCTCAGCTTCCTGAGTAGCTGGGACTACAGGTGTGTCACATCATGCCTTGCTAATTTTTATGTTTTAAGTAAAGATGGGGTTTCATCATTGTTGGCCAGGCTGGTCTCGAACTCCTGGCCTCAAGTGATCCACTTGCCTTGACCTCCCAAAGGGATTACAGGTGTGAGCTATTATGCTTGGCCGGGCACTTCTTTTCAGCAGTGTGAAAACAGACAAGTACACCTACCAACAACTGTAATTATTGCATATAGGCCTCAGTATCTAGCCTAAAGTCCCACACCAGATGTCCTTTTTGGAAGAAACCATAGAGTGAACAGGGCCATACAAATTAAGAGGGAGGTCACTGTGGCAAAAAAAAAGCATATTTAAATAGGAAAACAGAGTCTCACTATAGACATAATCCCAATCCTAAACATTTTGAACATAGCAAGACAGTAAATCATTATTTTTTGGTCAATTAAATCTTATGGCAAGTTACATTCTCAAAACAGAAGTCCCTCTATTATAATTTGTGCTCATAAAATAATCTAGAAAGAGACTACTGTCGAAAAGAATGTGTGTATGGAACCAGGAATTGGGAAATCTAGATTCCACTGCCAGTCTACTTTTCAATAATTTATTTTGTGTATATAGCCAAGTCCTTAATCCAAGTTAGCCACATTTTTGGTAGCTTGTTGTCTTGCTTTGTCTTGTTTTTACTTCTAGAATGGGAGCAATAACACTACGTTACCGTTATCAGAGGTAAGAATAATATATAGAAATTTGGAAATATCACTTATGATAGTGCTTGAGAAGTAAAAATTCCTAAACCAAATCGCACTACTTGCTATCAACATTTCTAGACAGTTATCAAAACCTAGCCCCTATCTAGCGTATAACAGAGAATTCAAAATTGTATTCTGCAAGTGTTCACACTTGTTTTTGGATCCTTTATGGAAAAGACCAACTTCTCAGAGGGGCCAAGTATTTACTTGAACTTTAAAGAGATGCATTGTGTCCAAGTGTTTGCTTCTCTGGGAGAAGTAAGGAATTTGGGCTACAAATGAAAATATTTTTTAAAATTAGCATGGACTTTGGCATTAGAGAATACTGGCATTGGAGAATGGGTCCAAATTCAATTCCACTATCCTATTTGTTTGTATTACATTGGGTAAATTATTATTTAACTTCTCTGAGCCCCAGTCTCTTCACATGTAATGATAATAAAAGTAGCCTCCTTATAGATTACAGGAAAGATTTGCTGAAGTCATGTTTATAAATGCCTGGTAGGTTTCCTGGTACATACTGGTATGCAATGTCTGTTGGTTCCCTTTTCTTTTCCTTCATAAGTGGTTTTCTTTTTTTGTTGTTGTTGTTGTGATGGAGTCTCTCTCTGTCACCCAGGCTGAGACGCAGTGGCGCGATCTCAGCTCACTGCAACCTCCACCTCCCGGGTACAAGCAGTGCTCCTGCCTCAGCCTCCTGAATGGCTGGGACTACAGACATATGCCACCATGCCCGGCTAATTTTTTATATTTTTAGTGGAGACAGGGTTTTACTATGCTGGCCAGGCTGGTCTCAAACTCCTGACCTCATGATCCACCCACCTTGGCCTCCCAAAGTGCTGGGATTATAGACGTGAGCCACCTGTGCCCAGCCTGTATGAGGAGTTTTTAAACAACACCAGAGGCTTAATCAAGGATCATAGAAGAAATATTGGTCTATGGGTAGAATTAGGTGCTGTCTTAGTTCTTTGAGCTGCTATAACAGAATATCCAAGACTGGGTAATTTAAAAAGAACAGAGATTTCTTTCTCATAGTTCTAGAGGTTAAGAAGTCCCAGATCAAGGCGCTGTCAGGTTCACTTGTCTGGTGAGGGTCCAATCTCTGCTTCCAAGAAGCTGTATCCTCCAGAGGAGAAGAATTCTATGTCCTCACATGGCAGAAGGCAGAAGGACAAGGAGGTAGCTTCCAACTGTTACAGGTACTCCATCAAGTCTTTTTATAAAGGATTAATCCCTAATCCCATTCATGACCCCCATCCTCCAATACTCTTGCATTAAAAATTAAGTTTTAACATGAATTTTAGAGGAGATGAAAACATTTAAACCATAGCAGATGCAAGATACAGATACACGTCTGTAACTTGAAAAAATGTGATACCAATGAAAGGACTAATCATGCAACATGATTAGCTAATATTGCTAATATAGCTAACATAATTAGCTAATATTAGGTAATACTGGCCAACGAGGAGGAAAATTGAAATTACATTTCAGAAGTTCATAAAAATGAAAAATTTTTACAAAAAGTTAACTTTTAATACTGAGGCCTAACAGAAGCCACATACACACACACACACACACACACATACACACACACACACCCACACACACACACACATACACACACACCCACACACACACACACACACACACACATATATATATATATTAGTTTCTTCACTCTAGGCTTTGCTGAACTGAGTAACCAAACAAATTTCTTCACTTTTCTTAACTTAGCCTCCAGATGGGAGAATAAGGGGTTCATTCTATTTTGCTGGGCAGTCAATGCCATGTGTTTGGCGATTCTTGGACAGAAGACTGGTACATCTGAAATACTGCTGTTGACAGAAGTAAATCAAACATTAAAACCTTCAATGCTCTGTTCCTCACTTCATTTTTTAAAAGTGGCATAGGGCATTTCTGGTGAAATGTAACACACAATTCACTGTAAATTTCTTGAAAATTATTTTTGTAGGATAAAATATTACGTCATTGTGACTGCCACTCTTATTTTAACATTTTACTTGGAAGACAACCTTCAAATCTACCAACCAAAAAATAAATGAATTGGTCTGTCTGTGGCTAGATAAAAAAAAATAGAAGAATAAAAGGCTAGAAAAATGACCCGGGGGAAAAAAACTACCTATTTCCCTCCTAAATCTTAAACTCCCCACGCTATGAACAGCAAAGATTAGCAGTGATGGCAGCGGCTGCTGTCACCATGCCAGCTGTAGCAGGGAGGCATGGCTAGGGCTGTACACTCCATGGAGCCAGTGGAAACTCTGCCCCTTCTGAGTTGGGACAGGAGCTCCCCGTCCTGCTGCAGCTGCCCAAACCGCAGCTGCAGACCCAGGCCGACCTCCTGCTCTACGGAGCAGGCAGGAGCCCCGCCCTCCTGGGCCCAACTACAGCCACCCAAACTGCAGCTGTGTATCCAAGCCTCCCTGTACTCTTGGGGGAGCTGGGAGCAGGCAGGATCTGCCCTCCCAGGTGCAGCTGCAGCCTTGGCACCTGTGGCAGCAGACCCAGGTCCAGGAAGCAGGCAGGATCTGGAGACAAGCGGGAGTCCTGACCCTTCAGAGTTGGCAGGGCAGGAGCTCCCGGGCGCAGCTGTAGCTGCCCTCCCAGGTGCAGGACTGAGGTATCTGTGCAGCCTGCACCCTCAGGTACCCCAGTAAGGACCCCACCCCCATCCCTGCAGGCTCAGGAGTGTCTGCTCCCACTGCCCAGCCTCTCTCCACTCCCAGCACCCACTTCGATCTCAGAGTGGGGTTGGGGCCAAGCCCTGGGGCCACGAATGGCAGCCGGAGGCAGAAAGAGTCCTGGGTGGAAGGGGCTGGGGGTTCCCAGTAAGGCCCCACCTTCAGGCCAGGGAGGGCCTGAAGGTTGGGGGCCAAGCTGCCAGTTGTGCAGACTGGAGTGTGTACTCATGGTGCCTCTTCCAGGCCTGCCCATAGCCACCCATGGACCAATCTGCAGGCACTTCCTCCCCTCAGGGCCATAAAAGCCCTGGGCTCAGCCAGAGCAGGCCAGAGGGTGGCTAGAGGGCAAAGAGGTCAAAAAGACTACGGACAGGATGACCAGCTGCAGAGAGGAGTACCCTCTCCACTGAGAGCTGCAGAGATGACTGACCAGCAGAGAGGAGCTACCCTCTCCTGGGAGCTTCAGAGACCTGCAGAGACTTTCAAATGACTCAGCTACAGAGAGGAGCCACCCTCTCCAGGGCCTCCTCTCTGCTAAGAGCTGAACACTCAACTGGACTGGATGACCTTCCTAGGGAGAGGAACTACCACGCCTCTCAGCTGTTCTAACACTAAATAAAACTCTTCTTGACCCTTCACTTGTCTGTGTACCTCATTCTTCCTGGATGCAGGACAAGAACTCAGGCAAAGGTGTCATGGCCACAGAGATTTCTGGCCAGAAAAATTGACACCCCAGAGATCCTATCACAGCAAGAATATGTGGTTTTGATGGCATTTGTAGGGCATCAGATAAAACAATGTAGTTCTCTTTTCTGGAATTGGTTACTTTAAACATATAACTTCATACTTTTCTCAAGAAAAAGCAGAGAAAGTAAAAAAAAGAAGCTGTAGCTCTGCACCAGCCTCCACCTCCCACCCCACCCCAGCAGAGTGAAGGTCTTGAAAACCCAAAAGGCCATATACTGAAAACATGCACACCCACAAGAAGATGATCTGGAGGCTGTCGCGCAGCCCAAGGCTAGGCATTCCTGGGCTAAGCTTTACTTGCTCGAGTACCCCAGACAGGCATGTTTGATCACCAGTATCAGCATAATGCTTCCTCAACCATGGAGCCCACCATGAAGACAGAAGACAAAACCATACTGGGATTGATCAAGAATGATCAAGCCAACAAGCGGGAGAGCCAGCAGGATCTGAAGAAGCTGGTGGCACTGATGTGGTCTGGGCTGGAGCAGTAGAGAGAAGGCAATAGAGAGAAGATGTTGGACCAGCCTTGACTGCATCACACTGGGTGCCATCAACACAAGTTAGTCACATCAACACAGCACGTTTGTCCTCAATACAATGCATTTTTCCACTGGGGGAAGAAGGGAGATAACCCTGACCTAGACCAACATCATAAGATAAAGCTTAATATGCTTACCAGACATGAAATTTCCCGTTGCTGGTCAAAGCTAGTGACCAGGAATTTCATGAGAAAACAAGAAACTAGCTCTAGGCTCTTTCTTAGATCCACTGATATTTAGTTAACTGTACCCAGATGGTAGCTTCCAGAGTCAACTCCATTTGTCCAGAGATGACTGAGTGACAAGAGAGCTAAAAAGTCCCTGAAAGCATGGGCAATGTAACCTGAGGGCCCGTATGAGGAAGACAGGAGTGCTTGGAACTTTCTGGTCAAGTACTGCTAGCGCCCAAGTCACTCAGAATCATTTGACCTGATTTTCTGTGGTGGATCTCACCCCCTGCAGAGGCAGGGAATTTTGTGGTGTCCTGACTCCCATCACTCGTCTCTACCTAATGTTTCAAAGCTGCCTCATTAAATTCCAGCCTCTGTATGCTTTGTATGCATTACTTCATTTAATCACCAGCCACCCTGTGAGGTAGGTGCTATGGCTAACTCCATTTTAAAGATGAGGAAACCAAGGCCTATAGGAAATAAGGCCCTCACCCAAGCTGCTCAGTTAAAGGGACAAAACAGGGATGCTGACCCGGGTCAGTTTTATTCCAGAGCCAGTGCTTTTAACCTCAACACTGTATTGCCTTCCATTGACTGCTTCTTCATTCTAAATTGAAAAAGAAATCTGATCCAAAGGAAATGAAAACAGAAGGAAACAGCCATGAACGTGCACATGAAGTGCTGGGTCGTTAGTGGGATAGGGGAAGAGGGGAAGAGGCAGGAGGTCTGTGAAAGATAATGCCTTGGTGATTTTCCCTGATGATCCCCTGCTGTGGTCATTACAGCAGCCACCAGCAGATAGCTGCCAGCAACTGCAGAGTGAACTATTAAAACCAGGGTGGAGACTTCAGATGCTGAGTACCCCAGAGAGGCGCTCCTCATTTCCTTACTGGGAGAGCTGTCTCCCCAATCTGCTTTCTTCTCCAGATTGGGTTTGGCAATGTTGGCTGGCCCCTAGCTGTAGTTGACATCACCTCAACTCTCAGTGATCACGTGCATGGGCAGCCTGGAACTTGCAGGCAGACGGCCAAGTTAGCTGCCTTTGAGTCTCAGCTCTGCTCCTCACTAGCTGTGTGTTCTGGGGTTGATGTCTAAATATCTCTGAATTGTCTCATTATTTAAAAATAGCAACAATAATGCCTACCTTGCAGGGCTGGTGAAAGGATCAAGTAATAGAATGAATGTAAGGTGTTTAGCATAGTGTGTAGTACATAATGTGGTCCAATCTGATCGTCATTCTTTTTTGTGTGAGCAGAAACAGGATCTCACTGTGTTGCCCAGGCTGGTCTTGAACTCCTGGCCTCAAGCAGTCCTCCCACCTCAGCCTCTCAAAGTGCTGGGATTACAGGTGTGAGTCACTATGCCTGGCCACCATTCTTATTACATAGATTTTTTAAAAATTAGTTTGTAATATGTTTTTCCTCCATTAAAGAATTTCATACTCAAGAACGAATTATATGTTCCTTCTAATCAGAGTACAATACTACTGATGCATTGGTTTGCTAGGACTGCCATAACAAAGAACTACAGACTAGGTGGCTAAAATAACAACTTTATTTTATCACAGCCCTGGAAGCTGGAAGTCCAAGATTAAAGTTTAGGCAGAGTTGGTTTCTTCTGAGGTCTCTCTTTCGCCTTGCTGATGGCCTTCCCTCTGTACCCGTATGTGTTCTAATCTCTTCTTCTTATAAGGACAGTAGTCAAATTGGATTAGGTCCCACACTTACGACACTGAATGACCTCTTTAAAGGCCTTATTTCCAAATATAGCCACATTCTGAGGTGCTAGGGGTTACGACTTCAACATACAAATTTAAGGAGATACAATTCAACCTGTAACAACCTGTATAGTATTTTTGCCAACAGTAACTATCAAGTCAAGGAAATACAGGACACAGAGGAAATTGTTTAAAGTATCATGGGGGAAGTTATTAGCAAAATCTAGGAAGAGAAAAACTCTATAGGACAAATAATCTGGTCTCTTCAACAAATTGCAATTGCAAGGAAAAATAGGATGGAAACCTAATGACTAAAAGAAACTTCCGAGACCTAGTAAGCAAAAGTTAGGTATGGACTGCATCTGGAGCTTGCTTTCTTTCTTTTTTTTTTAAGATGGACTTTTGTTCTTGTTGCACAGGCTGGAGTGCAATGGCACGATCTTGGCTCACTGCAACCTTCACCTCCTGGGTTCAAGTGATTCTCCTGCCTCAGTGTCCCAAGTAGCTGGGATTATAGGGTTTTTTGTATTTTTAGTAGAGATAGGGGTTTCACCATGTTGGCCAGGCCGGTCTTGAACGCCTGACCTCAGATGATCCACCTGCCTCAGCCTCCCAAAGTGCTGGGATTACAGGCGTGAGCCACCACACCTAACCTTGCATCTGGATCTTAACTGGAACGAACTATCTTTTTAAAAAAAGGCACAACATTATGAGATAATTGAAGAAATTTAAACACTGTTTTGATATTGATATTAAGCATTATCATCAATTTTGAGGTATATTAATGGTGTTGTGGTTTAGTGTTTTAAAAGAGCCTTATTATTTGGAGATACATGCTGAAATATTTATGAAAGCATTAAGAACTCTGGGATCTGCTTCAGTGTGATGCAGGGAGGGAGGAGAAAGGAAACTAGTGTGATTGTAGATGAAATAAGATTGGCCATGAATAAATAACTGTTGAAACTGGATAATCGGTTTGTTATAATGGGCTTGCAGTTTTGTACATGCTTGAAACATTTTATTATAAAAAGATTGAAATATATGGAGAACATTTGTCTATGTCATTAAATATTTTTCTACAACATGAAGTTGTTAACGTAGCATTCCATTGTATGGATGTATTATAACTTATTGACATAATTTTTTCATCGTCAAACTGTTAAAGGATTTTTTTCTTTTGCTATTAAAGATATGCAAATCACTGTACACTCTCTAATTGTTTCTTTAGAGTGGATTCCTAGAAATGAAGCTGCTGAGCCCAGAGGCAGGCTTGTATTCAAGGCTTTGGTTGCATGCTGCCAAAATGCGCTCCATCAGTGACAGCCCCTTTTCTCTCTTCTTTGCTAACAGTCCTGGGCTCCCTCCTGCATTTCCCATTAGTGATGTAGGACATACAAGCCAAGCTCCAGAACTGATCCTGCTGGACAGCAGTCCCAAAGCATCTCCTGAAAAGAGTGTACTGAATATGTTTCCCATTTGTTTGATGGTTTTCTTTTTCTTTCTTTCTTTTTTGCTATTTTTATTTATTTATTTATTTGAGGCAGGGCCTTGCTCTGTCACCCAAGCTGGAGTGCAGTGGCATGATTTCGGCTCACTGAAGAAGCCTCAACCTCCCAGGTTCAAGTGATTCTCCTGCCTCTGCCTCCTGAATAGCTGGGATTACAGGCGTGCACTACCACACCCGGTTACTTTTTGTATTTTTAGTAGAGAAAAGGTTTCACCACGTTGGCCAGGCTGCTCTCGAATTCCAGAGCTGATGTGGTCCACCTGCCTCGGCCTCCCAAAGTGTTGGGATTACAGGTGTGAGCCACCACGCCCAGCCTGTTTGATGTTTTTATTTCCTTAGAATGTGCTATAAATGTTATTGATCATGCTTTGGCTTTGCTCTAGAACCTTCATCATGGGAATGGCAAATAAAATCACACCGACTAACTGACAAGTCTCTCTTGTTTGATGTGATAAGAGGACAGGGAAAAATTCATTAACCCAAAGGACCATGGTTGCAAGAAACTTACATTAAATATGAGAAGATAAACTATTAAACACAATTAACAAGCATAAAAAATAGTGTCAGCCTAAAGAACAAGAAGAATTATAAACCCTAGCTGATAAAAAAAGAAGTGAGCAGCAAAATATCTAAGTAAGTTATTCCCCAAGTTAGACAATGACTCAGCCTCATGACCCTGCTTCTTCAAACAGTTGGCCAGAGGTACCTTAAAGAGACAGATCTGGAGCCTTGTTTATACATGCCAGTTATGTTAGTGTTTTCTAATTGTGCAAAGAGCCAGAAGCAAACTTACCTTACAACAGCTTAGTTGGTAAGCTAGAACAACCATGGACTTTGGCACCTCACATATCTGAGGTTCCATCTCAGCTCTACCACCCACTGGTTGTGTGACCTTGTTCAAGCCACTTATCAACTTCATGTCTGAATTTACTTATTTGTAAACATGGATAATAAAACCTATTTCACGGGATAGTTGTGAGAGTTGAGCAAATACGTATTTGTCAATTGCCTAGCACAATGCTGGGAATACAGCAGAAATTTCAGAAATGCCAACTGCATATGGTGAACTACTTTTAGATAAGTTTATCATCTGTGCTTCCACAGCATTTTTTTCAGATGGTCATTAAAACTCTATTATATTGTCCTATGATTGTTTGTTTCCATTACATTGTCTTACTCATCTATCCTTGGGAGCATATACTTAGCAAAACTTTTTTGCCGACTGAACAAAATTCAAATTCCAACATCCACAATACTAAATATATAGTTATTGTCAAGTGTCCTAGAAATTACAAGGGAGCTTGAGCCATCTAGTTTGCCAAGGAATGTTTGTTGGTTTATGTGTTTGGGAGGCAATATTCAAAAGTGCTGGAACTGTGGCCTTTGGGATCACAGACCACTGTTCCAATCTTGGCTTCACCATTTACCAGCTATGTGCTCTTAGGCACGTTTTACAGCCTTTGTAAGTTTCTTTCTTCTTCTAGTAAATTAGATGTAATGTATTAGATGTAATAAATAGGTCTAATTTATTAGATGAGGGAAGTGAAACTTATAAAGGTTATAAAACGTGCCAAGTAGTATGTGCCCAAGTAGTAGTAGTACCTTCCTCTTTTGGTTACTGCAAAGATTAAATGGGATGGATGCAGCAAACACTTAGTATATAGCATGCTGGCATACAGCAAGTGTTCAGGAAATGCTATATAGTATTTAAAAATCTTTTTTAAAGACTTTTTTTGAGTAGTCTAGGTTCATAAAGCTATCCCATAGGCACCCTGCCCCCCCACATGCATTGCCTACCCTATTATCAATGTCCTTCACCAGAGAGGTCCACTGTTTACAAGTGATGAACCTACATTGATATGTAGTGTTACTACTGTTGTGTTACTGATAGGGACAAGAGGCAGGGAAATTCTGGTCAGAAGAGGGTGGGTCCTCATCGAGGGGTCCACCCTCAATCCTGGAGCCACAGCCCAAAGTGAGAACAGGATTTTCTGTTTTTCTGCTCAAATGTTGCCTTTTCCAAAACCACCCATGGCCCACCCACCTCCCATCCTGTGCCTATAAAATCCCCAGGCTCTGCTGGCAGAGAGAGGAGAGGAGAAGAGGAGAAGCAGCTGGACATCGGAGACTAGGAGAGAAGCAGCTTGACTTCAGAGGAACAGCTTGATGGTGTTGCTTCAGAGAAGAGTCTGGCTGGCCAGAGGAAGATCATCTTCCTGCTCTGGCTCCTTTTCAGTTCCGCTTCCCGCCGAGCACCACTTTCATAGGCAATAAAATCTCCTATGTTACTATCCCCAATTTGTTTGTGTGACCTTATTCCTCCTGGATGCCAGATAAGAACTTGGGTGTGAGTGCAAAAAGCTGTTACATTCACCCTCCACTGAGCTGTTAACACTTAAACCATCATGGACAGCAATGTTAAAAGACCACAGATTGTAACATTCTTTCTGGGGCTTCAGGGGTCTCCGGCATCCTTCTAGATGCTGCCACAGGGCCACATGAAATTTTCCTCCTGCCAGTACTTAAAAGTGCTTGCTCCAGCTCCTGCACCTGCTTACCTGTGCTCCCTATCCTGTATCGGGTGGAACGCAGTGGAATCTGCCCCTGCTGGCACCAAAGTGGCCGGCTAGTTCTAGCGCCCGTGCACTCCAGCTCCTGCCCACAAATTTCCTGCTTCATTACTATGAGAAAAAAATGAGCTAGGTATCTTACGCATTAAAAAAATATTAATAACGTGATGTAATGCTATCCTCAAGAGGATTGTAGGTTTCTTAGGAAGATAAAACAAATAAACATGAGTAAATAGATAATATGTCAATCTATGGTTAAGCATTCAATGAGTAGAACAGACAGGAATTCTCAGTCGGGCATGTTGGCTCACACCTGTAATCCCAGCACTTTGGGAGGCTGAGGCGGGAGGATCACATGAGGTCAGGAGTTCAAGACCAGCCTGGCCAGCATGGTGAAACCCCATCTCTACAAAAATACAAAAATTGACTGGACACGGTGGCTCACGCCTGTAATCCCAGTACTTTGGGAGGCTGAGGCAGGTGGATCAAGATGTCAAGAGTTCAAGACCAGTTTGGCCAACAAGGTGAAACCCTGTCTCTACTAAAAATACAAAAATTAGCTGGACATGGTGGCACATGCCTGTAATCCCAGCTACTCCAGAGGCTGAGGCAGGACAATTGCTTGAACCAAGAGGTTCAGTGAGCTGAGATCATACCACTGCACTCCAGCCTGGGCAACAGAGCAAGACTCTATCTCAAATAAATAAATAAATACATACATACATACATACATACATACATACATGCATACATAGTGTTTTGTCACCTGTGACAGATAAAAAAATTATAGAAAAATAAGTACAGTATGATAATATACTGCCAAAGGTTTATGCCTGTAATCCCAGCACTTTGGGAGGCTGGGGTGGGCAGATCGCTTGAGTCCAGTAGTCTGAGACCAGCCTGGGCAACATGTTGAAACCTCATCTACAAAAATTACAAAAATTAGACAGGTGTGGTGGCATGTACCTGTAGTCCCAGCTACTTGGGAGGATGAGATGGGAGGATCACTTGAGCCTGAGGAAGTCAAGGCTGCAGTAAGCCCTGACTGCACTTGGGTGACAGAGAGAGATCCTGTCTCAAAGAGGGGAAAAAAAGCATAAAGCAAAAATATATATTCATATGCTGTATATGCAAACGTATATCATGCCAAAATATTAGAAAAAGATCTTGAATGATGCACATCAAACTGGTAATAATAGAAGGGCTTCTGTAATAGCGGGTGGGGGCTTTTTAAATAAGATAACTTCTGATTTATCTGATTATTGGAATTTTTTAAAATGAGAATGTATTCCTTGTATAATTAACAAATACAAAAAGAAATTCTTGGAGTTACACTCCACAAATTTTTGGTAATGTGAGATTGCAAAAAAAACAAAGATTGATTAAGAAAGAATTTTGGGCCAGGTGTGGTGCCTGGCCAACATGGTGAAACCCTGTCTCTACCAAAATTACAAATTAGTCAGGCGTGGTGGTGGGCACCTGTAATCCCAGCAACATGGGAGGCTGAGGCAGGAGAACTGCTGGATCCTGGGAGGCAGAGGTTGTAGTGAGCCGAGATCGTGCCACTGCACTCCACACTCCAGCCTGAGTGACAGAGAGTGAGACTCTGTTTCAAAAAAAAAGAAAAAAAAAAAAGAAAGAAACAATTTCGATGGCAGATTTCTCATGTTTATAGATAAATAAAACATAGTTTCACCCATTTAACAGCAGGTTCAAACTGTGTAATTCAGACAAAAGTCCTGAATACACAGATTGTATTTGTGGTCAATTTTATGAGTTTTCAGGGTTTTTTTTTTCCTTTTTCTTTTCTTTTTTTTTTTTTTTTTGAGACAGTCTCACTCTGTTGCTCAGACTGGAGTGCAATGACATGATCTCAGCTCACTGCAGCCTCCGCCTCCCAGGTTCAAGAAACTCTCCTGCCTCAGCCTCCTGAGCAACTGAGACTACAGGTGTGTGCCACCACACCCAGCTAATTTTTTTATTTCTATTTTTAGTAGAGAAGGGGTTTTGCCATGTTTCCCAGGCTGGTATTGAACTCCTGGGTTCAAGTGATCCACCTGCCCCAGCCTCCCAAAGTGCTGGGATTACAGGCATGAGCCACTGTGCCCAGCTGAGTTTCAGTTTTTTTTTTTTTTTTTTGGAGCAAAACCGCAAGTTTATTTTTGGTAACCTAAGGTGTGGGGAAGAGGTCTGTCGGCCTCCGGCAAAGAAGGCTGGCAGAGTCCCCCGGTGGGGCTCTCGGACGGAGTTCCTGCAGTCCCGACATCCCGACAGGAGTGAGAGACTCAGGAAGGCCGCGTGGTGCGCTGGCCGAGAGCGGCTTTTCTATGAGTGGGCGGGCAATAGGCGGGGCACGGGCGTGTCGGGGGTGTTCCGCAGGTGCGACCAGGTAAATCTTGGTCTCTTCAGATTGACGTCACCTGGCACATGCCCGGTTGGTCTGCACCCTCCCTGGGTGCTGGCTGCATTTTCGTGCGCATGGGAAAAGTTGGTGAAGAAGAACCCGGAAGTGCTCCATCCTGCCTCCTTTCGTCCAAACAGTCCAACCTTTTATTGATAATAGTGATAAAGGGGCGCCGTGGTCTGTCTGGCTACTTTCTGCTGTTAAGGGGCGTTGTTAAGGTCGGGGCCTATGGTTGGTATTTGGACGCACGGATGAAAAATAAAATAAGGCACAGTATTAGTATAGGAATGAGGAATGGAAGCATTTGTTGGAATATGGGCAAAACCCAGAAGGATGGTCCTGGCAAGGTTGGGGAGTATGAGATAGTTAAGAAAATTTAGTAAGTTTGAGGCGAGTGGGGGAAAGCCAAACTGATTTCCACTGATTGCTTTCGGTAGGGGCCCTTTTTAGCTGGGAATGAGGAACGAGTGCGCAAAGTAGTTGTTGGCCAGGCAGCAATTAAGGAGTGGAGTTTTTCGTGGAGTGGATGGCTTTCCCCTTACTCCTACTACAGAGATATTGGATGGAAAGCTAGGTCCAGAGAAGGATGGCAAAACAGAATAGGTAGCCTCGCTGTCGATTAAAAAATATTGTCTTACCCGCTACCAGGAGAGTTACCCGTGGCTCGGCGAGGGTGATGGGGGTCCCCGAGTCTCGGCACCTTCATTTGTCATCGTCCAGATGTAGGAGCTGGAAGGAGCTCCCAGGATCCTGGGAAAGGAGGTCACGTGGAGACGCAGCACCTGTTCTCAGGGTGGGGCAATCAGACTTCCAGTGTCCTCCCTGCTGGCAAGCGGGGCAGGGGGTTGCTGGTGGACGAGGGTTAGGACATTCACTGGCCTAATGTCCTGATGCCTTGCACTTATAGCAAGGCTGCGTTGGGGCTCGGGGACCTTGCGGACACCTGTTGGCCTAGTGTCCTGCCTTGCCGCACTTATAGCAGGCTCCTTTTGTAGCTTTGGAGTCTGTGGGGTGTGTGCTCTCTGGTCTGGGGTTACGACTGGGCTGTAAAGCCGCTGCTAGGAGCTGTAACTTCTGTTTGAGGCGAGCCTGCTGTCTCCTCTCTGGTGTTATAGACCTTAAAGGCTAATTTAACTAGGTCTTGTATTGGTGCCTGAGGATCATCCTCTACCTTTTGAAGTTTTTTTACGAATGTCAGGAGCTGATTGAGAAATGAAATAAGACGCCAAAATGGTGGCCCCTGTCGGGAAGGCCGGATCTAACCGGGTATACTGGGTTAGAACCTCAGTCAGTCTAGGGTAGAGGTTAGGATAACCTGGAGGTCATGCCAAGTTAAGTCATAGGCCTGACAAAGGTATCTAAATTCCTTTATGTATATGGTAGGATTAGCTGAGAAATCACCTAAACACTTCTCAATTTTGGAAAGATCGGCCAATGAAAAAGGGACATGTACTCTGACTACCCCCTCCGCCCCAGCCACCTCTCGGCAAAGGTGCTAACACTGTAGGAGGGTGTGGGCAGAGATAGGGGACTCAAGACAGCCAGTTGGGGGCCCCGAAGGAGGCATGGGACCGAGTGGATTACTAGTAGATAAGGAGGAAGAAGGAGTCTGGATGGGGGGAGGAGGAGGAGTCTGGGCAGGAAGGGAGGGGGTGGAGAGAGCGGGGAGAGAAGGAGGAGTATAGGGCAGATCGGGACAAGAGCGTGAGGCCCAAAAGCCTTGTATGTAATTAATTTCGGACCACTTGCCTAGCTGCTGGCAGAAATTGCTGAGGTCGATCATGCCACAGTGGAAAGGAAAATTAACCGCTTCCTCCTAAGGTCTTGTTCAAGCTGTAAGGTTTTTAAATTGGCTAGGAGGCACCCTAAGGGGGTGCTCTTTGGAAATTTGGACTGGGGGGTTTCCCGTTTGTTTCCACTTTACTTACACAATGGACAAAATGGAAATGGAAGTGGATCTCTGCCTGGCTTCAAAGCGTCCTTTGGAACCAGCAGAGACAGACTGGAGGCTCATGGAGCCAAAGTGGAGAGTACCTTCAGGCGGACGTCTCCGTCCTGAACGGGTCTCCCAAGCCACTTGGTGGCTCAAAATGGACCTCGGACCTGCGCAGGATTTCTGGCCGAGGGAGGTAAAGAGGAGACAAGAGCACTTACCCCAGAGAGGCCGTGAGAGTGCGGGAAGCGGGTCTCAGGTCCTGGTCCGTCCGCAGCGTGGAACGAGGAGGAGGAGGCTCCCCGGACCCTGGGGGCCCTGAGGAGGGGTCTCCTCCCGGGTTCGGCACCAACTGATTTGTTTTTCTAAGACCAGCCGAGTGGGCACAAAAGAACCAGCGAGTAGGCAAGTGTAGGCGCAAAACTGCAAGTTTATTTTTGGTAACCTAAGGTGTGAGGAAGAGGTCTGTCGCCCTCCGGCAAAGAAGCCCGGCAGAGTCCCCCGGTGGGGCTCTCGGACGGAGTTCCTGCAGTCCCGACATCCCGACAGGAGTGAGAGACTCAGGAAGGCCGCCCTGAGTTTCAGTTTTAAAAACAATCTGTAAAGCCGGGTTCAGTGGCTCACGCCTATAATCCCAGCACTTTGGGAGGCCGAGGCGGGCGGATTACCTGAGGTCAGGAGTTCGAGACTGGCCTGATCAACATAGAGAAACCCGGTCTTCACTAAAAATACAAAATTAGCCAGGCGTGGTGGTGTATGCCTGTAATCCCAGCTACTCAGGAAGGCTGAGGCAGGAGAATTGCTTGAACCCGGGGAGCAGAGGTTGCAGTGAGCCGAGATCACAGCATTGCACTCCAGCCTGGGCAACAAGAGCAAAACTCCGTCTCAAATAAAAACAAAAACAAAAACAAAAAACAATCCGTCAGATGCTATTTATTTCCCAAGAACTGTGCCTGCAATTCAGGTAGCTGCCACCATAGAGTCATTAACTGCTAACCTGTGTAAAAAGAAGAATGCAGCTCAGAGCAAGATAGAAATAAAAATAAATTCCTTGGCTATTTTTTGCACACTGCCTATGGATAGCCCTAGTCCAAAAGGAGCAGTAAACAACAACAACAAAAACCTAAGTACAATTTGCTACTGCTAGCATTTAACATAGATAGTTAATTACCATTGCTTAATCTAACTTTGGCTCTCCATGAGACCTAAACTGGTTAGCTTACCTTTTTTTTTTTTAAGACGGAGACTCGTTCTGTCGCCCAGGCTGGAGTGCAGTGGTGCTATCTTGGCTCACTGCAACCTCCACCTTCCGGGTTCAAGCAATTCTCCTGCCTCAGCCTCCCAAGTAGCTGGGACTACGGGTGCCCATCACCAAACCAGGCTAATTTTTGTATTTTTAGTAGAGATGTTGTTTCACCATATTGGCCAGGCTGGTCTCGAACTCCTGACCTTGTGATCCACCCGCCTAGGCCTCCCGAAGTGCTGGGATTACAGGCATGAGCCACCATGCCTGCCGCTTACATAAATTTTTAGGTCGATTGTCTTTGGGTATAAAACATTGATCTCTATCTCCAGCACTTTAGAACTCTAGAACAATTAAAGCTTTTGATCCCTCTTTCTGGTTAAAAATTTTGACTCATGATTTGTAACTGGAGATAACAAGTGTATTGATCTTTTGACCATTGCTAATGATATTTAGGGTACTGATATTTACTCTCCCTTCTACCTCTTATGGGAAAAAACCTGTTTACTGCTCCATCCAACTTGGCTTAGCTCAGAAGAGACCATCTGGTCATCCACTTCTCCATGACAACTGTCCCAACAGTGGTCATTTCTCATTGGATTTGTCTGATGATAACTCTCATTAATTTGCTTCCCAGTTTCCTTCTCCAGTGTACTGTATATACTTTTGGTTAAGACTACTAATTTAGGATTGTTTAGTAGTCCATGCCAGTTTCCAGATATTTTAGGAGAGATCCCAAATGGAATAGGATCTTTAATCATCTGAAAATTTTAAAGCATATTTAAATGAACAGTTTCAAAACAGAACTCTCTCGAAGTGGTTTTCCTGTTACCTTCCTAACCTTGCAGTGTGTGTATACGTGTTTACGTGTGAAACTAACCATAGATATACATACCAGATATGTCATAGTCTGAAGTAACCAGACAGAAAACAAACAAAATGAGAAGCTGGGACAAACTTCCTTGATTTGGAAAATTTTGGCCTTTTCAGACTCATTTCTCATGGTTTTTCCATTGGCAGTGGTTAGAATGGAGATGGCTTTAATAGGAGCCTGCAATGAATTTCTTAAGTTTTTTCTTTTTCTGTGCTCTACATTCACAGTATTTATCAGAACACAGTCTGCTTTTTGTTGGGGGAAAAGCCCAATTTTTATATCCTGATGACAAAACCACTTCACTAGCATTCTTGGGACTGCTAACATAGGATGTGAACTTCACCTCATTACATCAAGGTCATTTTTTTCAAAAAGGAAAAAGAATAAGGCAAACCCGAAAGTAAAATAAGAGTTTTTTAAAAATCTGTGCACAAGTTCCCCAAATCAAGATGGAGTAATAACTACTTCTGTGATTTCTGTCAATTAATCCACCCCCACACCACAAACCAAAGTTTCCAAAACGAGGTAAAGAGCAGCATTAGTGACTCAGACCGAACAGCTTCACCCACATGGTCCCACTGCAAAGGGTTTTCAGTTGCCACTGCTATTTCCCTTTGCCGATAGTGACATTTACCTGGGCAGAGTGATAGGAGTAGTGACGTCATTGCTTTCCCAGCAACTTCTGTGGTCAGTCCCTGCCATTGGAAGTGTCTTGAATTTTTTTGTTGTTGTTTTCTTTTTTTGAGACCAGGCCTCCCATGCTGGAGTGCAGAGGCACAGTCATGGCTCACTGTAGCCTCAGTCTTCCTGGACTCGAGGACTCCTCCCACCTCAGCCTCCCCGGTACCTGGGACTACCAGTGTGTGCCACCACACGCAGCTAATTTTGAAATGTTTTGTAGACAGTCTCCCTATGTTGCCCAGGCTGGTCGTTTGGAAGTGAAGGAAGTCAACCGTATCTCAGGGAACCCTAACCACATGCTTTTTCCTGTCAGAGCCCTTCACTGGCTTCCCACAGGTATGGAATCAGTTCCACAAAAAAGCACAGTGGTCGAGTCATTTCCTGACCTGCCATAGTCTGCCCCTCCAGCCTTACCGATCACTATTGTTTACCCTAAGCCAACAGACTGAATTATTCTAGTTCCCCCTAAAGGTCATTTTTTTCTTTTTTTGGCCTGTGTATCTGGCTCATGTTGTCCCTACCTAGATTGTCTTTCTCCTTTCCCGGCTCCAAAAAGCCAAATCATCCTCGTTGTTTAAGACCCACGAACGTCTCAGTCACCCTCTCTTGTTTTTCTAGAGATATGCATCTCCCTTAAAGCGTCAGCCACCTCTGCCTTATAATCAGATTATTTGTTTATATTTGCTATACGCTGCTTGAAGGATAAATCTGTTGCTTTTCTGTTTTTGTGTGCTGGACTCTGTTTAGCATGGTTTTTGCCAGGACTCAGTGACAACTTACTGGCTTGAACCTCAAACTCAACATGTCTGAGCTCATGATCTGTTTCCTCCACTCCCACCCCAACCTCTCCCTCTTGGATTTCCTGTCATGCTGATGGAAACCCCATCCTCTTCACTGCGCATGCCAGAAAATGTCATGCCATTCTTTCTCCTCTGTACCTCAATCCCCAGCCCCCATGTGATCAGTAACAGTACTGTCAATTTTTTTTTTTTATACTTTAAGTTCTAGGGTACATGTGCATAATGTGCAGGTTTGTTACATAGGTATACTTGTGCCATGTTGGTGTGCTGCACCCATCAACTTGTCAAGTACTGTCAATTTTGCCTGTCTGATAACTCTTAAATTTACACCACTGTTGCTTCTAGCCACAGACCTATGACTTTAGTTCTGCCATCATCAGCCCTGGCCTGTGTCATAGCACCTCCTAATTCATCAGTCTGTTGCCCTTTTCCCCTGCCCTCCACTCCCACCCAAATCCATTGTCCACACTGAAGCCAGTGTGATCTCTAAAATGCAGACCTGATTATGCCGCTTTCTTGCTTATGACTCTCAAAATCTAGTTCCAACTCTTTAATTTTATGTATAAGTTCCTTTATAACCTGACTCGTTCCTTTACCATTCATACAGCTCTCCTCTCATCTTCTGCCCTCCAAAATCCAAACTCCTCCCATGCTGGATGCAGAGATTTCTCAGAAGTTTCTTTAAGATTTCTACCAATGACTGATTCAAACTGATGGTTTAAATACCTTTTAGTTATTTTAAAAACTATACAAGAAAAAGCATCCATGTAAATGTATTACATACCACAGTTCTATGTGTTAAGGACCATCATTAATTTTGGTATTGAGTTAATTCTTCAGTATGGAACTTCTACCTCTCTGTGAGTATACGCTGCCATGCCTTAAACGTCCCCTTCAAAACACATGGTGAAACTTAATCACCAATGTGGCAGTTTTGAGAGGTGGTGCCTTTAAGAGGTGACTGAATCATGAGGGCTCTGCCCTGATTAGTTAATTAATTCATGGATTAATAGATGAATGGGTTATCATGGGAGGGGAACTGGTAGCTTTATAAAAAGAAGAGAGACCTGAGCTAGCATGCCCAGCCCCCTTGTTATATGGTACCCTGTGCAGCCTTGGGATTCTCCAGTGTCCCCAACAGCAGGAAGGTTCTCACCAGATGCAGCCCCTTGACCTTGAACATCTTAGCTTCCATAACTGTAAGAAATAAAGTTTTCTTAGAAATCACCCAGTTTCAAGTATTCTACTATAAGCAAGAGGGAAAAAAAGACGAAGACATACTTGAAGTATTTGTAAATATGTCATTAATTAGAAAAGTGGGTAGTTTCCCATAGTTCAATAGTTCTCACCTTTTTGTTGTTGTTGTTGAAACTAGGCCAGTACAGATCTGCTCAAGTAAAAATTATATAGCATTACTATAGAGCTCAATGAAACCTCAAACCAGGTGAAGGCCCATAGCCTTGACATACTTATCACTACATGTCAAAGCATCATATTTTATTACAGATATTTTACCATTTACTCTGAAGTTAGGGTGTTTGATGCTGACTTTTATATTATGATAAGAAATGCAAGCCATTGTTAAATATTGTTGTGACTAAAATTTGAAACTAAAAATCTCTTCAACTTCTTGTCTAAGTTTCTGGATTAATTCTTTTGAGAGTATACTATACTTGAAAGGAGATCTAAAACGTACACACACACACACACACACGCACACACATTCCATTTGCATCTACTTATGTGAATAAGGGTTTCCTAGTTACACAGATATACATAAAGAATTTTTTAAAAGCCAAAACATAATCAAGGACAACTGAAATAGATAATTTGGATTGATGTGGAGCAACGCATGATACCTAATTCCAAATATTTATGTTCATCAAAGTTATCTTGCTATTACTTATAGATAAGCAAATATTAAAAATAAAAATGTTCAAAATAAATGTATACCAGCAAAAAATGTCATCCTTATCTGTTCTATATATTTAAGCCCCAAGAAAAATTTCATTTGAAAGGACAGGTTTCAGTAATTTTTTTTTTTTTTTTTTAATGTGAGAACCATTGACACATCAGTACAGACTCTATCTTCCTCTTGATCCTAGTAAGGTGTTCATATTATGTCCTCCAAGCACAGAGAAGAGAACCACCAGATGTCCACATCTATGTTTTCTGTTCCAGCCAGGATTAACTCTGATCTAAATGGAGACCTGTCCATTTCCTGTTGGCATTTCCCGTATGTTCTCAGGGGAGCTAAGGTATGGCTGATTCTGGGCAGAATGCCCCCACGGTCTCTGCCCTATCCTTTCCCCTCCTTTCACCAGGTTGCACTTATAAGATGCCTCTGGGTGTTGATAGCATGGCCACATATATTCTTTCCTTTTGCTGCACTCCCTCTGCCCCATCTCGTCTCACAATACACACACATTAGTCTATTAATTCCAAAGACTCCAAAGAACAGAACTTATTCAGCAGAACTAATAAGATTGCAACAATGTCAGACAGTACCTTGCTGTGCATGATTTTTTAAATAAAGAAGGCACCCTACTTCAACATGGGATTATATAATTTCTAGGATTTAGATCCTTCCTTGATCAGCAAGAAATATGTATGTATTTGCCAAATCTTGCCTCCTACAGAGTGCTAAATTAACAGCACATTTGGTGCTTGTGATCAGCAGAGTTCCATAGTACTTTGGCTGGTAGTGTGCTTGATAGGGGTTTAGCTGAATCCATAAAGATATGGGTGAAAGGCCGGGCACGGTGGCTCAAGCCTGTAATCCCAGCACTTTGGGAGACCGAGACGGGAGGATCACGAGATCAGGAGTTCGAGACCATCCTGGCTAACACAGTGAAACCCCGTCTCTACTAAAAAATACAAAAAGCTAGCCAGACGAGGTGGCTGGTGCCTGTAGTCCCAGCTACTGGGGAGGCTGAGGCAGGAGAATGGCGTAAACCCGGGAGGCGGAGCTTGCAGTGAGCTGAGATCCGGCCACTGCACTCCAGCCTGGGCCACAGAGCGAGACTCCGTCTCAAAAAAAAAAAAAAAAAAAAAAGATATGGGTGATGAACCGGGCACGGTGGCTCACGCCTGTAATCCCAGCACTTTGGGAGGCTAAAGCAGGTGGATCACTTGAGGTCAGGAGTTCCAGACCAGCCTGGCCAACATGGTGAAATCCCGTCTCTAGTAAAAATCCAAAAAATTAGCCAGGTGTGGTGGTGGCGGGCGCCTGTGATCCCAGTGAGTCAGGAGGCTGAGGCAGGAGAATCGTTTGAACCCAGGAGGCAGAGGTTGCAGTGAGCCGAGATTGCCCCACTGCACTCCAACCTGGGCGATAAGAGCAAAACTTCGTCTCAAAAAAAAAAAAAAAAAAAAAAATAGATACGGGTGATAATAATGCTATTTCCACAGGGTTAAATTCCATCACGAGGTGCTCACAGCTGCCCAGAATGGCACTGGGAAATATGAGTTTGTCCTTGTCCTTTTGACCACCTTGCTGGTTGGATTCCTGAGAGCTCTAATTATTGCCCTGTGAACAGAGCTGGTCTTTGGCTTGTTTATCAGCTCCAGAGCTGAGGAAATTGGGCTTTATCTCTTTCAGATTAGATCACTACAAGCCTCACTGGGTAAGGATAGAGGAAGGAGGGGTGGGGAGGATAAAGCCCTGACTCCCTTTACTCAAAATGCCTCAGCAAAGCCCAAACCCTTTCTAGAACAAAGCGCCAAGACTTTTCCTCCCAGCTCCGTGCAGGATAACTAATGGGGATTTATTTATTTACTCCTTTCAGGAGGCTTTTAATTGGGAAACCTTTTCCCTAACGAAAACGCGATCTCTTTGAAGATAAGGCCCTTTTTGCCTCAGGTTTCTGCTTCTCCCGTTTTCCATTTCCTTCAAGTTTTATTAACTCTGTAGCCATGTGGGAGGTGGGGGTTGGGGGCCAGGGCTTCTGGGTCACTCAGGAACTTGGTACCTTTCCTGCCAACAGATTCCACCCCCTCTAAAAAAAAAAAAAAAAAAAAAGGAAAGACAAGAAAAGAAAAAAACACATTAAAAACCCCAATAAAACAAAACACCCCACTCTGCAGTTCTTCATGGTTCTTATTTTAAAGGAGTCCGGTTCTTTGGGTGCGGCCTGGCTGGCTGAGCACCTCTGGTGGCTCTTGGGGGCCTGGGGAGGAGAGTGGGCCCCAGGGATGCGCTGGCAGGGGCAGGCCTGCATCCTTCACATCTCTCAGCCCCTTTCTGACAGGCTCTGGTCCTGGCTCACCATTTATCATTCCTTCGCGCTGCCTTCTGTTCTTTGACCTCCAGCCGCGAAACCACTTCCTGATTACCAAAGCAGGGTGCCACCTCCCTTGGCCAGAAAGCCAACCTGGAACTGAGCGAGGTTTCATTAAAATTCACCACCCCACTGTTGCTCCTTGGATTCCCATGAAGTTAACTCCTTGGTGTACTGATCTTGAGGGCGAGCTGGCTGCATTGGAGCGCCTGGTTAAATGTCTTTTTTTTTTTTTTTTTTTTTTGCCTTTTTAAAAAAAAACAAAAAAAACCCATGGAAGGGTTTAGAAAGGAACATTTGATCCTTGCGACTTTTGCAGACTCCAGACAGCCGAGTGAACAACGTATCTGTCCACTATACATCGGGGGAATTGAGGGCCCCTGAAGGGAAGGTGGCCAGTGGCCAGACAGAAAGGGGAAAACCAGATCACAGGATTTCTGAAACTCAAGTCAGCTGCATTCATGAGCAAATCAGCAGTCTCCTGGTTCTTGACCTCCTTTGGGCATTGTGAGGGCTGATGAGCTCATGCTTGTAAAGACTGCAAGCCTTTAATTGAAGTATAATTAATAACCATCTGATCAGTGAATAACAATAATAATGCTGATGTAATCCCCTTCCCCCACAGCCCCTCTCCTGTTTCCTTGGGTGGGTAACACCCTGGGATAATGTCCCAGCACACTCAGCTAGGTGAACGGCTCTAGGTGCAGACAAATCATCGCAGCCATGTGCTTGCTGGCATAGCCTAGGGTTGGCTCGCCACCAGGAGACCTCGGGGCACAGAACAATGCAGCAATGTTCTGCAAGTGTTGGGCTGTTCAGGAACTGGGAAAGTTCAACCTGTTTCACGACTCAGGTACCAGGACACCCACTTGCTTCTTGCCAACCTGGTGGCCCCTCAGGCAAGACAGCTGCACCTGGAAGCCTTACTAAGACTGATAGTTACTTATTTCTCCTGTTCTCTGCCTCCCTGTCTTTCCATAGACCCCTCACCCAATAAGATGAGTTCCTGTGTCTCCCCAGGAAGATACGAATGCATTAGGCTGCTGCCTCCACACTATTGATTATCAGAGGGATATGTGGACGCCAGTCAACATGCATCAGGAAGCATCTTGAGAACCTGATGAGATGAATGAAGATGCCATAGGCTTTACAAAAAAGAATCATTTTGGTTCTTAGGCTTCACAGAGTTTAATCCATAAAACAGAGTTCCCAAAGCAGACTCCAGGCTTAAAAGAAGTGGTTAGAATGGAAACAGGAAAACAATGATGAAAGAAGCCGTTTATCATCCACTTTTGCCCTAAAACCCTCTCTGGCCAAAAAGCTGAGATAGACAGAATGGAATCTACAGCTAGAGAAGATAATAATACTTTTTAGTTGCAAACAGTTTACAGCTTACCAAGTGCTTCCATATAGCATGACCTCATTTGAGCCTCACAATATCTCTGTAAGGTTGGCTGAGTTTCTGATTCCCAGCTTATAGATGAGGAATCTGAGGTCCAAAGAGGCTAAGTGACTCACTCACACAGAGTGGCAGAGTCAGAGCCAAACCTATGCTCCTATAAGACAATAAGACTTGCTCCACAATGGAGAGATTCCACAATCTCCTCTTTACTGAGAAGATCAGTAGCCAATTTATTCAATAAATAGGTAATGAATGCCCATTCTGTGTTCAGCACTGTGCTAGGTGTTGGGGAGAGAGCAGTGAACATAACATAGAAGGTTTTCATAATATTTTCATCTCTATATTAGTGTTGTCCTTGCTTGACGCTGTAGGCCATCGGTTCCTTCTAGAGAGATGTGTAGTTGTTAAAGTTCTTTTGGCCAAACAGTAAAAGTCAGGTCTGGCTAGCTAATGCATAGAGAGGGATTTTATTTGAGAGATCATGGAGTAGCTAATATACTTTGGATATTTGTCCCCTCCAAGTCTCATGTTGAAATTTGATCACCAATGTTGGAGGTGAGGCCTGGTGGGAGGTGTTTGGGTCATGAGGGTGGATCCCACATGAATGGCTTGGTGCCGTACTTGCTGTAATGAATGAGTTCTAGCACCACTGGTTCTGGTAAGAGTTGGTTGTTTAAGGCCAGGCGTGGTGGCTCATGGTGGCTCACACCTGTAATCTCAGCATTTAGGGAGGCTGAGGTGGGTGGATCATCTGAGGTCAGGAGTCCAAGACCAGTCTGACTAACATGGCAAAACCGTGTCTCTACTAAAAATACAAAAATTAGCCGGGCATGGTGGCACGTCCCTGCAGTCCCAGCTACTTGGGAGGCTGAGGCAGGAGAATTGCTTGAACTCAGGAGACGGAGGTTGCAGTGAGCTGAGATTGCGCCACTGCACACCATCCTGGGCAACGGAGTATAAGAGGGGCAATAAGAGGGGCAAATGTTGATGTTTGTTGGAGTGGGGTGATGGGTGCCTGGGGGCTCTGTCTCAAAAAAAGAAAAAGAAAAAAGAGTTGATTGTTTAAACGAGTGTGGCACCCACTCCCTCTTTCTTGCTTTCCTGCCATGTGAAACATCTGCTCTTCCTTCACCTACCTTCATGATTGTAAGCTTCCTGAGGTCACCAAAAGTGGATGCTGGCACCTTACTTCTTATAAGCCTGCAGAACTGTGAGCAAAATAAACTTCCTTTCTTTATAAATTATCCAGCCCAAGGTATTCTTCTGTAGCCACCCAAATGAACTAAGACAGTGGAATTCAAGCAAATGTCATTCTACCCCAAGCTTTGGGAAAACCAAGAACCTATGTTCCCTGGGTTTGGGTACAGCAGTTTCCAGGCTCTCAGCAGCAGAAGTGAGGAGACCTTCTCTTTCATCTAGCGTTTTTCCCGACCATGTTCTGCTTTCAAGTTCAAATCCCATCAGAGAGAATCCCAATGGCCCACCTTGACCCAAAGTCTCTACCTTTGGAAGAAATCCCTCAAGGTCGCAGGGCAGGATCACAGACAGGAGACATTATTACTAACCAGTTTCCAGGGAACAGAAATCACCGGGCTCTGGGGAAGCCACACAAAAAAGTGTTTAGTACAATATGCCTACCCGAGACTTTGGGTGATGCTGCTGCATAGAGCAGGTAGGCAGGAATGAAAGCCAAAAATTCTCGGTTATTGCTTCCCTGAGACCATTCTCCCCTTGTAACATTCCCTTTAAATTTTCTATCTTCCAGATGGAAACTTCTTTCAAAAATACAAATGAAGCAAACTTTCATAAATACATTCTGAAATATTTATGAGTGAAATGGTAAAACGTCTGTGATTTTTCTTTGAAATATTCCAGGGAAAAAGAGGGGTAGGACCAGATAAAATAAGAGGGGCAAATGTTGATGTTTGTTGGAGTGGGGTGATGGGTGCCTGGGGGCTCATTCTACTCTTCTCTCTACTTTCTCTGTTTTTGAAAATGTCAGTCATACTCGGTGGCTCATTCCTGTAATCCCAGCACTTTGGGAGGTTGAGGCAGGCAGATCACTTGAGGTCAGGAGTTCAAGACCAGCCTGGCCAACATGGTGAAACCCAGTCTCTACTAAAAATACAAAAATTAGTTGGACTTGGTGGCACATACCTGTAGTCCCAGCTACTTGGGAGGCTGAGGCAGGAGAATCACTTGAACCCAGGAGGTGGAGGTTGCAGTGAGCCAAGATTGGGCCACTGCACTCCAGCCTGGGTGACAGAGCGAGACTCTGTCTCAAAAAAAAAAAAAAAAAAAAAATGGAAAGAAAGAAAGAAAGAAAATGTTTATTGAAAATTGAAAAATACAAAGGAATTATTCTGTTTAAGCTCCTTCATTAAGTTCTTTTAAAATGAATGTATTTTTCTGTATGGGTTTTTTTGGGCAATTTCCTACTCTCCTTGTCACCTCCATTATCTGATGTTTCCTGAAGGCCAGAATGACTCCATCAGTCTTACGAGTATGCATTTGGTGCTCTTATGGGTTAGGCAACGTCTCTTGCTTCCAGGTGAGCTCATAGCCCTGGCCGTTTTGAGTACTTTCACCACTGGTTCTTTGCACAGGGCTCCACAAAGTGTTCCAGCAACTCTTGCTTCTGTAGTTGCTCTGTTGACCCTCCAAGGTTGACCCTTCTGTGGGGGGATGACACCACCCCAAGGAACAACTGTAGAGAGAACTCCAGAAGCTCTTGGGGCATTTGTACCCGGAAGTGGCACATTTTCCCCAGCACCTGATGCCCAGCATCCCCTCAGACATTGGTTGATTGCCTTGCAATCAGGCCAGGTTCTAAAAAATACTGGGAACAACCTTTATTTTTGATCCAACGGGAAAGAAGAAACAAGAAAGACAGCTTGCTGTGGGCCCCAGATCTGGTGGGGTTGGCCAGGTCAGGCGGCTGGCAGCAGGTGCCCAGTAGTCTTTCTTTCCAGCAGTTCCATTAACACTTGGCAAGTTTCACTCCCCTTCAGCATTTGTAACATGCAATTGTTGACATAACTACTATTACCTCATTCTCTTAGGCCCCTGTGTGCTCCCTCGTCACTGTAGTCAGAACTCAGGATCTACAAGGCTTATTTTCTGTATGTGCAGTGTTTGTATTTGGCAGGGAGACAGTTTAGCCTTCCCCCCTCTGCCCCCCACCAAATCCTCTCACCAAAACCATGGTGTCCTCATTTTTTTCTTTCTGGATTGATGTTAAGCACTTAATGTAATTGCCTCAGGGGGGAAAAAAAAAACCAGCCAAAGATATATAATCAGCCACACCATGGCCTCATATTTCAAAACCTGCCTGGCTTCTTTTTAAATGCTCCTTTACAGGGTGTGAAATCACTCATGTCATGCCTGGGCCTCCTACGGCATGGGAGAGACAGACATCTCGTCTTACTCCAGAAATACAGCCAATGACTCCATTCCTCCTTTTTCCCTATCCCTCTCCCACCTCCCCGACCCCACTCCCAGACCTTTACCACACAGCTTCCCGGTCAGTGCTTCTCCAGTGGGCTTTTACTTTCAGTTTGGCAGCTTGCTCTCTGATTCTCCTTTGCTTTTCATAAAGAAACCATGACTAAACCGTTAGCACTCCATTTGCCTCCCCAGTGTCAACCTGCACCTGGGCCTTGTCTTCCACTTCTACTAGTGCCAGTGGCATTCCCTCCAGTTAATTTCTCAGGGTGACACCATTCCCGAGCCCTGGTTATTTTACCTACCCTCCCTGTCACCTGTCCACCCTTGAAATTCATTCTGATGTAGCACGGACCGGGCTTAATGCAGATCCCGGCTTGCCTTCCGTAAGCGGCACACCCCTTCTGCCTTACAGGGCCCTGAAGAGCAGTGAGAAACGCAGAAAGCTTTGGGCAGTCTGTTCTTGCTGATCTATTGTATTAGAGGGTGGGATCAGGAGTAAAGCAGAAATAGCTTGGAAAAGTGAAACCTGTATCTAAATAAATAAACAAGCCAACAGCTAACTAACGATATTCCACCTCTCAGGCGGAGTCACAGTTGGCCGCTGAATATTAGTTTACGTTTACTCGCTGCGTACTCACTGGTGGAGAATGAGCAAGGCTTGGGTTGAGGAGATGTAGGCAGAGGGGAACATAAAGGCGAAGGGGGTGGAGAATCTATAAACCAGACAGACAGGCCTTAACTGTGCTGTGTTTTGCTCATTTCCTGGTCCTGCTGAATCATCCCACCACCACACAGGGTGAGCCAGAAAATCTGAAATCTGAAAATCGTTCTCTGCCTCTGCCTCTGCTCTGTTCTGTGTTTGGCTTTCTTGTCTTTATCACTTCTGTGATGTATATGTTGTGATATCCTAGGAGTTAATGATATGGCTATTATTGTTCCCTAGCAACTCTGCTTTCTAGAGAAAAATCAAAACACACATGTTTTGCTCTTCAACCTGATCTATTCCAATCAGTGTTAACTTTGCCCTGAGCCCTCTCCTTTGTGTGCACACACCCACTCACACATCCAATGAGCTGACCTCCCATCTCTGTGCTGCCTTCTGGTTATTAACTTAAAATCTGAATATTATGATCTCTTTTCTCCATAGGCTATGAGTTAAGAGTTTGTGATAGTGAGTCTTGACAAGATGCTTATGGCTAATTCAGAATGATTACAAATAAGAATACACTAAGGAGATCTAAACACCAGGCTACTCAAATGACACATCTATTACCCCTTAGGAGATTTTTTTCCTATTTCTCTAAAATAGAAAGCCTGGTTCTTTACTCTGGCCAGTTACTGTCTATTTCTTCAAAGACCATATGCTTTATAGATTAACTTTGATCCTTTACCTATAGTTAAAATGATGAGAAGTTCAAAATATGTTGAATGGAAATACAAGAAAAGGTATGGAACACAGATGCCTAAGACCTATGCGCCCTGCCAACTCCATTTGCCTAATCATAGGCACAGTTGAGTGGAGACCTCTAACTACTCATTCATCTATTTCCTATGCCAGATATGGGAGAAACAGTGGTGTAGAAAGAAACAAGACAGAGACCCTCCCTACCCTCATGGAAAGTAGGGTCTAGTGAGACAGACTTCAATAAACAAGAATAAATAATACGTAAGACTGCAATGCCATGGGCGATAAATGCTTTGTTACTAGGAAGAAAAACTGTAAGGCTCTGTGATGGTGTACGATACATCCGCAGGCTGGAGTATCAGGGAAGATGCTATTTATGCGAGAGATGTCAAGTGGTGCCAGGGGAAGATGGAGAACAGAGTGGGAAGCAGAGAGAGCACAGCCTACAGGTTGCCAGAGCAAATAGTGATGGTGGAGGCTATATTGTATAGCGATTATAAATTATAATCACCCTGGCAGAAATTTAACACACTTCAATTCCTCTTAGGAGTTTATGATAAGCAAATTTGGTAGGTATGGGTCTAATTAATAACAATTATAATGACAACACTAACACTTATTAAATGCTTACTTATACATCAGAGGTGTCCACTGTCACCTTCATGATTATAGTCCCTGAGTACTCTAGATGGCAGTTCCCCAGCTCCTAGATCCTTTATTTATTTATTTATTTATTTATTTATTTATTTATTTATTTTTGATAGGGTCTCACTCTGTCACCCAGGCTGGAGTACAGTGGTGCAATCTCAGCTCACTGCAACCTTCACCTCCCGGGTTCAAGCAAGTCTCGTGCCTCAGCCTCCCGAGTAGCTGGGATTACAGGCACCTGCCACCAAGCCCAGCTAATTTTTGTATTTTTAGTAGAGAGGGGGTTTCACCATGTTGGCCAGGCTGGTCTTCAACTCCTGACCTCAAGTGATCTGCCCTCTTTGGCCTCCCAAAGTGTTGGGATTATAGGCGTGAGCCTGTAGGTGCCCGGCCCTAGCCCCTTTACTCTGCTTTTCTTTTCTCTACAGTACTTATCACCATTTGACATTTTATATGTCCTTGTTTGCTTGTTTGTTGTCTGTGTCTATGATGAGAATGTAGCCCCCCGAAGGCAGATACTTCAGCCCGTTTTATTTACTACTGTTTTCCCCAGAGCTGAAAACAGTGCCTGGCATATACTTCGTGCTCAAGAAATAAAGATTTGTTAAATGAAAGCATAGATATTATTCAGTTAGTCTTCACAGCATCCTTATGAAATAGGTACTATTTTCCCTATTTTACAGATGAGCAAATTGGCAACAAGAAGTTAGGTAACTTTCCCAAAGTCACGCATGCAGTGGAGTGGTAGAATCAGGGTCCAAACCCAGGCAGTGTGACTCTGGAGCCTTGCATGGCAGGGGTATCTGCAAAATGGAAAGAGCTGTGAAGAGAGTGCACCAGTTTGATTTACAGCTTTTATTTGGTTCAATAGCATTCTGTTTAAAGACTTCAGAAAAGTAATCCAGTTTGGTATTGCAGTTGGAAATACTACTGATTTTATTAAACAGAGATCACCGAGCAACTGGTATGTAAGGACTATCTTGGTGATAAGAAGGATTGTGCCAACCCAGAGAAGTTGCAATCCAAATAAGATAAGGAAATCCTGAGTCGTAAAACACTTTCAGATCCTATAATATAATTTATAGCCAGTGTTCTGGAATATTCCTTACAACTGACATTTTAGAAACTCAGTCTGGTTACTAGGGGTATGAAATATGGAGTACGGAAACATGGTTTACTCTTTTGACTTTTTCAGCTGAATTAAAAACTTAACAAGCCTCCACCGGATGAGTCCATGCATCATGCATTAGACTTCATGCATTCAATCTTGATGTGCTGCTTCTCGCCATATCTCCTATGAATCTGCAGAAATTATTTTAGCCACTGAGATACGACTGTCTCCTGAGGCCATTTTGACGGCTCTCTCCTTTTTACTTACGACTTTTCAGCAATGTAACTGTCTATAGTTTGCTTCTTCCTTGATAAGAATGGCTTTATCCTTGCTTATGTACATACAGAGTTGCCAAAGAAAGGAACTTGCTTTTGATCTCAGAAACTTCAGCTTTTCCTTTCTGCCCACATATCCCTGAGTCACTCAGCAATCTTTAACCTCTTTTTCTAAAGAGTCTATTTAGGTGGTTTGGCATTTGTTTTGTTCTTTTTTGACCACATACCATGTCAGAATTGGTGAGCAATACCCGGTCCTTTCACACGTCTGTCTTTATGCTGTCTTTCTGGGTCTATCTCAGTGTCTTTTGCCTGTCCCTGTCCTTTCTCTGTCTCAGATATACTACATGTTCTCTTGCACACATGCATGCACACATTTAGATTTACAGGAAGTTATATATTTACAAAGGGTATGTACAACTGTCAAAACTCATCAAACCGAACACTGAAAATCTGTATAATTTATTAAATATAAATTATACCTCAATAATAATAATAATAATAAATAAATAGCTGGGCATGGTGGTGTATGATGGTAGTCCCAGCTACTCAGAAGGCTGAGGCAGGAGGATCACTTGAGCCTTCGGGTTCCAGACTGCAATGAACTCTGATCATGCCGTGGCATTACAGCCTGGACAACAGAGCAAGACCCAGTCTCCTAAAAATAAATAAATAAATAAATAAATAAATAATAAAATAGAAGTTTTTTGTGTACAAATTTGAGGTAAATTTAAGGAGAGCTCAAGCATCTCTTAAGTGGATTTCTGTATTGATTAATGCTCCCATACCATTATTGGGCAAAGGAAGCAAAACAAGACAATGCTTGTTGTTTTGAGAAACATTGTAAGCAACCATTTTCATAGATGATAAGTGTTCGACTTTTAATTTTTGTAATTTCTCCATATATAATTAAAGCCATTGGAAGCCTATTGCCACCAGGAAACTGAAAACTTCAGAGTTGTTTCATTGCAATGAGGAGTCAAAGACTGCACAAGGATTCTAGCCAACACCTTCTCATGGGATGCCCAACACAAGTAATTCTGTTGCTCTCATCCTCAGCCTTCTTATCTAAAAAAGAGGGTAACATTTGCCCTGCTTACTTCACAAGGCTGTTATTATGAGGATAATTAAACTGAACTCAAGTAAATAAATGTTTAGTGGGCACCTACTATCCTTCATGGAATTTATGGACCAGCATAGGAGGAAAGTAAGTATAGTTCACAATAGAAAGTATCACGTTGGCCGAGTGCGGTGGCTCACACCTGTAATCTCAACACTTTGGGAGGCCGAAGTGCGTGCATCACTTGAGGTCAGGAGTCTGAGACCAGCCTGGCCAACGTGGTGAAACCCTGTCTCTACTAAAAATACAAAAATTAGCCAGGCATGGTGGTGTGTGCCTGTAATCCCAGCTACTCAGGAGGCTGAGGCAAGAGAATCCCTTCAACCTGGGAGGCAGAGGTTGCAGTGACCTGAGATCATGCCATTGCACTGCAGCCTGGGTGACAGAGTGAGACTCTGTCTCAAAAAAAAGAAAGTTCTTAGACAAGGGCCATCTTCTTCCCCAGTCTCTATGTGGAGTGAGAGGTGATTTTACTCTAATATAGAATATGGCTGTGAATATAAAAATATTTACACACAAATTCAAACACACATACATTGTTAGTGAAAAATGGCACTGTGGTCTATATTTTGTTGTCCACTCTTATTCATTAATGACAAATAATTTTAAAGATCTCTAGTGTCAACAGGTGTGGTGCAAGACATGATTTTTAAAAAATGGGTAAATATTATTCCATCCTATGACTATATCATAATTTTCTTAATGTGGTTTTGACATTTGGGTTGTTTTCAGTGTTTCACTATCATAAATAATTATCTAGAGAACATCCTTGGGACTATATACTGGCTCCCTATGTCCCTGGCACCCGTAACAGTGGCTGGCACAATAAATGCTCAATAAAATATTTGTTGAGTGAATGAGTGAATAGTGAATACGTCAACTCAATTTCCATTCCCTTTGCTAGTGTTTCTTTTCACATTCTGTATTAAGTCCAAAGATTTAAATTTAAAAAAAATTTTTTTTTCGTTTAACAGACCTGGAGCTCCCAACAAAGATTTTTTAAAAGAAAATATAAGGCAGGGTGCGGTGGCTCACACCTGTAATCCCAGCACTTTGGCAGGCCAAGACAGGCTGGTCACTTGAGCCCAGGAGTTCTGAGACCAGCCTGGGCAACATGGCGAAACCCCATCTCTACAAAAAATACAAAAATTAGCCTGGCGTGGTGGCGTGTGCTTGTAATCCCAGCTACTGGGGAGGCTGAGGATGGAGAATCGCTTGAGCCCAGAAAGCAGAGATTGCAGGGAGCTAAGATGGCACCACTGCACTCCAGCCTGAGGGATAGAGTGAGACTTTGTCTCAAAAATAAATAAATAAATAATTTAAGAAAATATAAACAACTATACCTATCACAGAACTGTGTAAATTGAGGTCACAGTTTCAATATACAGTTTCAGTTAACACAGTATTGTGTAAAGCAAGCACTGCCTGTATTACTTCCTTAATTCAAAAGTAATGCATGTTAAGTGTAAAGAATTTGGAAAATGCATGTAAAGAAAAGGAAGAAAGGTAAAATCACCTGTAATTACTGCATCATTCAGAACTAATCACTATGACATACGGATACTTGTTCTTTTAATCTTTTTTGTGCAAATACTTTTAATTTTATTTTTACAAAAAAGGAATAAATATTGTACATAGTGTTTTGTAATCTGCTGGTTTTCATTTAATAGATATATTGTGAACACTTTCTCATATAATTAAATGTCTTTATTTTATGTACTTTTTACCAGGTTCTTAGTTATGTTTTATAAATGAATGATAATATTTTGAACTAATCTTCCATTCTTGATAAAGGACATTGTTTCTCATTTTCTCAATTACAAATAGTGCAAAAAATTCTGAAATCTTATTGATGTATATACTTTGTAATCGTTTTCAAATGTTGTACTATAAAGACGTATTCATTTATAAATTGTTTAAAACCCGAAGTACACCCTAAACCATAGTTTAATTTTAATTTTGGAAAGTAGATTGGAGAAAAAAAGAAGATGGATCTTTTTTTTTTTTTTTTTTTTTTGAGGCAGAATCTCGCTCTGTCACCCACGCTGGGGTGCAGTGGCGCCGTCTCGGCTCACTGCAACCTCCGCCTCCCGGATTCCAGCGATTTTTCTGCCTCAGACTCTCGAGTAGCTGGGACTACAGGGGCGCGCCACCACGCCAGGCTAATTTTTGTATTCTTAGTAGAGACAGGGTTTCACCGTATTGGCTAGGCTGGTCTCAAACTCCTGACCTCGTGATCAGCCTGCCTCGGCAGCTCAAAGTGCTGGGATTACAGGCGTGTGCCACCGTGCCCGGCCAGGGACTTTTTCATGTCTAACTTGGTACATTCCTGTGTTGTTTGGAAATTTTGGCCTGGCGTCGTGGCTTATGCCAATAATCCTAGCACTTTGGGAGGCCAACATGGGAAAATTGCTTGAGACCAGTAGTTTGAGATCAGCCTGGGCAGCAAAGTGAGACCCGTCTCTACAAGAAAACAAACAGAAAGAAGGAAAATTTTTCCAAGAGTATATATTAATTTTATAATTAAAAATAAATGCTAAGAAGTGTTTTAAAAATCTAACTGATATAGTTTGGATGTCTGTCTCCACCAAATCACGTTGAAATGTGATCCCTAAGGTTGGAGGTGGGGCCTGGCGGGAGGTGTTTGTGTCATGAGGGCGGATTCCTCATGAATGGCTTGGTACTGTCCTCTGGATAGTGAGTTCTTGGGAGATCTGGTTGTTTAAAAGTATATAGCACCTCCTCCTCTCTCTAGCTCCCGCTCTCTCCATGTGACATGCTGGCTGCCTGTCGCCTTCGTCATGATTAAAAGCTTCCTGAAGGCCTCACCAGAAGCAGATGCCAGCACCAAGCTTCCTGTACAGGCTGCAGAGCCATGAGCCAAAATAATATCTCTTTTCTTTATAAATTACCCAGTCTCAGGTATTCCTTTTAAGCAACACAAAAACAGCCTAATACGCTCATTTATGTCCAGCACCCAGGTCTTGGTTTCTAACACCATTCTCCAATAAAAGGAACCAGGGCTCCTTAGAAAAGTGGCCAACTCTAGGATTGGGGCAGGAAAAATGCAAGATGAGCCTGGAGCATCTCATGGTGCCAGAAGTAAGGAAGGGCTCAAAGAACAAGAGTAAGGAAGGGACACCTTCAGGGGGCACAGGAGACAGCCTAGAAGAGCTCCCAGTGGCCAAAGCTGGAACAATAGGAGCAGGAAAACACAGGCGCTTCCGCACTTACGATGGTGCCACCTACGATTTCAACTTTACGATGGGTTTATTGGGGGTATTAAATGCATTTTTGACTCAAGATTTTCAATTTACAATGGGTTTGTTGGGACATAACCCTATTGTAATTTGAGGATCATCTGTAAATAGTATTGGATTACAAACCCAAAGTATAAAATAAATATCCAGGGGTCCATCTTAATATAAATAAGCCTTTGAAGAAATAAATACACAGGGCAGGGGGAGGAGGGGAAAGAGAAAACTCTTCTGTGCAGAAGAATTCCAAATAATTTCCATAGATATTCCCCCTCCAGGAGGCAAAGCTCAGCCCCCCTCCCACACTTGCCACCACACACACACTTTGAGCGTGGGAGCTTGGCTTAGGGACTTGCAAGCACTACCCAGGAAGGTGATCAAGGTCAGCACCCACAGTGATGAGTCATGTTAACAGTAGGTACCCTTGATACAAGGTAATTAAAATGGCACTTCGCCTCTGTGGTCTTTCTTCTTCCCCAAAACACTGTCATCCAGCCAAGTCATGAGAAAACACCAGACAAATCCCAGTGGAGGGACTTTCTACAAAATGCCTGTCCAGCACTCCTCAAAACTGTCAAGCTCATCAAAAACAAGGAAAAATATGAGAAACTGCCACAGCCCCGGCCGGGCGCGGTGGCTCAAGCCTGTAATCCCAGCACATTGGGAGGCCGAGGCGGGCAGATCACCAGGTCAGGAAATCGAGACCATCCTGGCTAACACGGTGAAACCCCGTCTCTACTAAAAAATACAAAAAACTAGCCGGGCGAGGTGGCGGGCGCCTGTAGTCCCAGCTACTCAGGAGGCTGAGGCAGGAGAATGGCGTAAACCCGGGAGGCGGAGCTTGCAGTGAGCCGAGATCGCGCCACTGCACTCCAGCCTGGGTGACAGAGCAAGACTCCGTCTCAAAAAAAGAAAAAAAGAAACTGTCACAGCCCCAAGGAGAGACTAGGAGAGAGGACCGCCAAATGCAAGGTGGGATCCTGAATTAGATCCTGAACAGAAAAAGGCATTAGTGGAAGAACTGGTGAAATCTGAGTAAAGGCACTCAGCTGTGGCTGTCTTGCCTTGGCTGGAGTTTAGTTAGTAGTACTGTACCACTGTTGGCTTCTTACTTTTGAGAAATGTACTATAGTAATGTAATATGATAACCTCAGGGGAAACTAGTTGATGGATGGGTAGGAACCCTTGTACTATTATTTGCAACTTTTCCGTAAATATAAAACTGTTTTAAATTAATAAGTTTATTTGAAAAAAGGAAAAATGCTTCCATCAGTAAAAATGCCATCAGCAAGTATCTTTGTATATTAAAAACAAATTAAATGTAGTTTTAGCCTTTTATATTATATTTAATCATGTTATTATAAACACTACAAATTAGAATAATTTCTTTAGGCCCACAGAGTCCAAAGACTAAATTTTTAGTATTGAATCTTTCTCCTTCTTTATGGGGCTGTCCACCGCTGTGCCTGAGAGATCTTGGCTTTATCTATAAACCTGTCCCACTTCCATCTGGGGCTTCTGGTGTTGCCAGAGGCTCCATCCTCTGTGCTGTGCCTTGGCTATCTGGGGCTCCCAAAAGCTGTAATTAAGCCTAGATATATTTTGCCTGGAAGCCAATGATACTCTGAATCCTTTGCATTTCAATTCTACCTTCTTTCATTCAATCAGGTCTTGGTAAGGATTAGAGTTAGTCCTAAGGATTTTAGACTATATCCTAAGGGCAACAAAAAGCTTTTGAGGGGCTTAGTAAGGGAGATGTATAAAGAGAGGAGTATGAAATAGAAGGAAAAAGGAGGGAAAATGACTTTAGGGAGGTCATTATAGTAGCCTAGGCAAGAGATGATGGTGGCTTAGACTAGGATGGCTGACACTATGGGTAGGAACTTCTGATATCAACTATTAATAATGATGATCATAATAAACGTTTATATGACCCTTTAGCGTTTTCAGTGCAAACACTTTCACATTCTTTGCCAATTAATGTTTACAACTCTGGGGAGAATTTCCACATTGCAAATGAGAAAAACTGGAGCCATAGAAAATTAAGTGAATTGCTCAAGGCTAAGTAGCGTAATTTTAACCCAAGCATTTTGATTCCAAATTAATGCGCTTTCCAGAGCCCTGGCTGCCAGATTAAGAGTGAGATATATGTTAATAGTTTGATCTTTTGTTCTTTGGGTTAATGGTTTTCAAAAGAGCTATACTTACAAGCTTAAAAATACAGATTCCTGAGCACCACTCTCAGAGATTCTGACTGAGTAGTTCTGGGGGTAGGAAGCTGTGGAACTCTGCAGCCAGCTGGGGGATGCAAGGAAGGGGCCCATGGACCACAATCCCAAAACCAGCACTGCTAAGGGTCTTCGATTGCTTTCCCAATATCCATGCATGAATAAGTATGAAACCTGGTGAATTGTTCTCCAGGTGCATGTCACAATGATTTAAAAATGAATATAGGTTTTTAAAACCTATTATTTTAGTGGTCATCTTTTCTAATCTGGATAGCATTAGTGCAATGGACATAATGCTTATGTTCTCTCCCAACCAATTCTATATGTTGAAATCCTAAGGCCGGGCGCGGTGGCTCACACCCGTAATCCCAGCACTTTGGGAGGCCGAGGTGTGCGGATCACGAGGTCAGGAGATCGAGACTATCCTGGCTAACGAGATGAAACCCCATCTCCACTATAATACAAAATAATTAGCCAGGCATGGTGGTGGGCGCCTGTAGTCCCAGCTACTCTGGAGGCTGAGACAGAAGAATGGCGTGAACCCGGGAGGCGGAGCTTGCAGGGAGCCAAGATCGCGTCACTACACTCCAGCCTGGGCGACGGAGCAAGACTCCATCTCAAAAATAAATAAATTAATAAAAATAAAAAAGAAAAGAAAAAAAGAAATCCTAACCCATAAGGTGATGTTATAAGGAGGTGGGGGCTTTGGGCGATGATTAGGCATGAGAGTGGAACTCTCATGAATGAGATTAGTCCTCTAGAGAGATAGCCTCTCCCTTCCACCATGTGAGGGCACAACAAGAAGGCGTGGGCTGTGAACCATGAACCAGGAAGCAAGCCCTCATCAGACATCAAATCTGCTGATGTCTTGATCTTGGACTTCCCAGTCTACAGAATTGTAAGCAACACATTTCTGTTGTTTATAAGCCACCCAGTCTAAGGCATTTTGTTATAGTAGCCTAAACGGACTAAAACAATTAGCATAGTTGCTTTGAAACTATTTTTTTGCTATGTAACAACTACCTTGTTCCTTTTACTCCTGTCCTGCCAGAAGCTTCTCCTGTGACCACAGTCCACACGCCCGGGCCCCTCTCCTTGTGGCTCCCCAGCAGCTGGCCTCTAAGCCATGGTGCAGGCAGTGGCCTCCAGTGCTCCACAGCCCTCGGCCCAGCCTTGCCTGCCACATAGTTGCCCCTTCTCAGTAGAAACCTCAACTGATCCAGAGAGTCAGTGCTTGAGTTTTTGTAGCTCCAGAGAAAAGGGGCCAGGGAAGTCTGGTTTTTGTATTTCCCCATCTTAAAGCATCCCAGCCAAACAAACTGCAGGTGGGAGCTTCAGCGCATCTGTCATTCTTCCTTTAAGAAAATAACTAAGTTGTCCATAATCACTCTGTGTCTTGTTTGGCCTGAGTAATGAATTTTCTTTCTATTTTGGTTATCTTTCTGGCACATTTAAAATGAGATGTATATCTTTATATAATTGTTTTTTGTTACTACTCTATTTGAAGGTCACTTAAGACATGCGGTTCACTATTTATTCCTTTGATCTACTTTTTAATCACAAAATGAAAAGAAATATCCAGGCACTTGCAACTTAAGTTAGAAAAGAGAGACCCTGGCTAAAGTGGTTTCAGTGCTTTGAGGAGCAACACTGCAGTGACCCAACAATGTTTTCTTCTCACAGTTGGCCTCAGCCTCCCCTGGCAAACCCTAAAGTCCTTGTCTCTTCACTTTCCACAGGAATATTTTACTGGAAGGTAGAGTCAAGAACCCAGAGAAAACAGGTGACGGCTTCTCAAAGTCCCTCCCAGAGACATGGCCTCAGCAGGAGGTATGGGGGAAGGGGCAAATTTCCACTTCACCCAAAGGAGCCCAGGGCTGCCCCCGCGTGGTATCTGCCAACCCCAGGAGGCGCATGCGCCTCTCTTCATGTCAGCTTCGTGGGTCTCCGGAGGGTGGAAGCTATGAATGTATACTGAGTGCCCACTATGAGCCAGACACCGCAGAACTGCTTCAGACAGCCTGACATTGCTCAGTCACAGACGTCTCTTTCTTTCAAGCAGATGGGGCTACATATGGCAGTCACCAGCTGTGGCTGCCTTGGTGGTTGGTACTATCTAGGACCCCTCAGCTTCAGGGATCTTAAACCCCACAAGCTGGGCTAGGCAGGGTTTCCTGATGACCCCCCAAAGATCACAACTCCTTTTGGCCAGCAGCGCGCATTGCTGGGGGCACCAGGAAACCCTGCTTCCGTGGGACATGATCAGCTGTTACAGCCCCACCATTCCCTGCCCCCAACCTCGAGTTTATCTGAGAACTGATCCCAAAGTGTTCTCGTCTTACAGCATGCCCCTGAGAGTCAGGAAAGGTTTCAGCTCCTTCTCAGGCACTCCCCACCTGAAAGGATAGGACCAGACGGGGCCTTTACCTGTCCTTCTTCCCAAGGTGTGTGTGATGGTGCAACATTCCATTACTCTACAGCAGCATGGCCAGGTGGGGCAGCAAACCTTGTTCACTCCAATGCAATGTGCTCACTTTTGACCCTTTTGAAAACCCTCCTGATTCAACTTGTGGGAGAGAGGAGCAAGCTCCTCCATAGTCATCGTCGTACAAACAACACTCTCCTGATATCGGGAACCTGGAAGCACCCTGCACATGGACCACCTTCTGGAAAGGTGAGACGTCCATCTGCTTTCATGACCTTTTTAGACAGTGGGTCAGCAGGAAGAGGGGAGGACCCAGGATTGGCCTGAGCTGCTTCTAAGGACAGCCTGGAATCTACATCATGACTACTCAGGGATTTGGCGTACCTGGGTCTAACCTTCTAGGGGGTTTAATCAGAGAGATGGAATATCCAGGAGGCATGGGATAGTGAGGATTTCCGAACAGAGGAACATTCACAACAGGCAGGTGGCTTCATGGGGGTGGGGCCTGTCTAGGTCATCAGGGTGGAAGCAGGACCCCTCTCAGCAGCCGAGGGAAGGGTATGGTGACCAGTTCCTGCCCTCCAGAGAGAGAGAGAGGTCATTCTAGCAAGGAGGAGGCAGATTGTCAGGCTCCAAGCCAGGCAGTTGTGGTTTGGGGCAGGGTTCCAGGGCCAGCAGGGAGCTGCAGTGCCAAATGGGAGCTGAGCAGGCGCCTGGTCATATGCCAGGCTTGGCCCACAGGTAAGTTTAGACAGCAACACTCTGGGACAGGACATCTGGGTGCCAAAGAGCTTTCCTCAAGCACCTGGATCCTGGCCTTAGAGCAGCAAGACTGAGTCCCCATTCACCCCACTAGCAGGCAAGGGCCCTAGATTATGAAACAGCCAGGCTTGTGTAGCATCAGCTCAGCCATCTAGCAAGACAGAGTGAGTGTACAGATGCCCTGGGGGATATGGGATTATCATACCCCAACCTCCTGCCAGATTCTTTCCCATTATAGGCAGCCATTCCCATAACCTGAAACAGATGAGGTCTTGTAAAGGTTCCTGGCAGTTTTGTTTTGTCTTAAATCTCTGAAATATATATACAAAAAGAGATAATAGATAATAGATGTGTACTTCTATGCATACATAGAGATATGCTCACATATACAGATAGGTCTCCTATACATAGTAGATTAATTCTTAAAAAGTTACATTTACATTTAAATTCCTTTTTTTTTTTTTTTTTTTTTTTTTGAGACAGAGTCTTGCTTTGTCACCAGACTGGAGTGCAGTGGCACGATCTTGGCTCACTGCAACCTCCGCCTTCTGGGTTCAAGCAGTTCTCCTGCCTCAGCCTCTCAAGTAGCTGGGATTACAGGCGTGCACCACCAGCTAATGTTTTGTATTTTAGTAGAGATGAGGTTTCACCATGTTGGCCAGGATGGTCTCGATCTCCTGACCTTGTGATCTTCCCGCCTCGGCCTCCCAAAGGGCTGGGATTACAGGCATGAGCCACTGCGCCCAACCCTCTAAATTCTATTTTTATAAACAATCCTTACTTGAAATGTATCAAGGCAACTTCTCCAGATGAATCTGTATGCTCTCTTGAGTTAAATAATGGCACATATGTAGCTTTTATTCCCTTAATTATTTATTTATTTATTTTTATTATTTTGAGACAGAGTCTCACTCTGTTGCCCAGGCTGAAGTACAGTGGCGAGATCCCCACTCACTGCAACCTCTGCCTCCTGGGTTCAAGGGATTCTCATGTCTCAGCCTCCCAACTAGCTGGGATTACAAGCACGCAACAGTACATCCTGCTAATTTTTGTGTTTTTAGTAGAAATGGGATTTCACCGTGTTGCCCAGGCTGGTCTCGAACTCCTGACCTCAAGCGATCCACCCACCTGTTTTCTATTTTATTGCAGAAGTTCAGAGCTAAATTTCATACTTCCTTAGGTTAAGTCTTCTAATATAATTGTTTTCTTCTTTCCACCTATTTTGTGACTTAACTTCTGCCTGTAAGTCCTTGATGTAATAATTTTATGGCTATGTATCACATGCAGTATTCACTGATTTGGGAAGTGAAAAATGTGTAATAATGAGTTGAATTTTTCTAGAATCTTGAAAGTATGTATCAGGGAAGTTTGTCAATTGATAGATTACTAAATTCTGGAAACGCAGAATAATTCTATTGTAATAAGCAACATCCTGTTGTAGACGCCATCGGGAGAGAGTTGGGAGTACAGGATTCACCCTCTATGGTCAAGTGTGGCAGCGCGTGTGCTAGTAGGTTGGAAGGAATTTATTCCGAAGTCCCCTGTGGCAGGAGGGAACCTCTGGTCTCCAAATGTAGGCTTACTTTGCCAGCATCTCTCACTTGGCGCCTACTCTCTCAGCCATATTTCCAAACACACCTAGGAATGTTGGCCACATCCTCCCTGGGCAATTCAGACAATGGCTTTGCAGTTCTTTATCTGACCCACTTGGTCAACACGGCGCCTTGACTCAAAGATATCAGAGGAGAGAAAGGCCTGCAGTGTCCATGAGTCCATTCCTCAGGGTGGGGCGGGAGTGAGAGGCAACTCGATCTGCCCCTGCCAGCCCTGGGGAGAAGCAGTGATGAAATCTCACCTTTCTACCCAGAACAAGCCGTTGGCACTGGCTGTCTAAGGAGGACCGAGCTTAGTTTCTCATTTAGACATCTCTCCTTTAACTTACCTTCTTCCTCACTGTGTTCTTGGAGTTAATTTGCTAAGACAGGAACGTGTGTTTGGGAAATCTCCCAGCAGCATGTCACATGGCCAGTGGCTGATGTTATTAGCCCTGGTCCAGGGGTGTGGGCTGAAGCTGTGCCTGAGAGGGGTGGCGTCTAGGAGGCTCTGCCAGTCCCCCCTGCTACAGGGTGAGACTGCGAAGTTGAACGACCCTCTCACCCAGTTCTCCAGGCAGGTGCCATTGTGCAGAGTGAGTGGCATTAAGGCTTCAGTCAGCATGAGATGAAGAATGAATGGACGAAAGGTATCTCCCGTCTCAAGCAACCCATAGGCACTTGGCACGTGTCCTCAGGCCTCATTTCATAGCCCAGAAAGGGAAAGTCCTAGAGACAACCTGGAAATTGTCCTAAAATAAGTGGAGCACTGACATGGGGGAAGGGATTCAATTTGCTTTGTGTGGCTTTTGAAGGGCAAAACTAGAACCCGTGAACACAAGTTTGAAGGAAACAAAATTGAGTTCAAAATAAGGAAGGCTTTTCTATCCCTTAGAATCAAAAGTGGATTGGTTCCACAGATACCTAACTAGATAAACAAAATGTGACACACACCCACAGTGGAATATTATTCTGCCTTAAAAAGAAAGGAAATTCTGACACATGCCACAATATGGATGAACTTTGAAGACATTATGCTAAGTGAAGTAAACCAGTCACAAAAAGACAAATACTGTGAGATTCCATTAACATACAGATAAACATATGAAGTGTCTGGAGTAGTCAAATTCATAGACGCAGAAAGTGTAATGGTAATTGCCAAGGGCTGGAGGAAGATGGAATGGAGAGTTAGTGTTTAATGGGCAGAGAGTTTCTGGGAAGATGAGAAATTTGGGGAAACCAACAGTCATGATGGTTGCACAACAATGTGAATGTACTAATGCCACTGAACTGTACATTTGTAAAGGGTCTGGGGCCAGGCACGGTGGCTCCTGTCTGTAATCCCAGCATTTTGGGAGATGAAGGCAGGAGGATTGTTAAGCTCAGGAGTTCAAAACCAGCCTGGGTGACATAGTGAGACCTCCATCTCTACAAAAAAAAATTTTTTTAATTTAAAAATAAGTCAGGTGTGATGGTGCACACCTGTAGTCCTAGCTACTTGGGAGGCTAAGACAGGAGGATTGCTTGAGTCAGAAGTTTGAGACTGCAGTAAGCTATAACTACGCCATTGTACTCTAGCTTAATAAATGGTTAAAATGTTTGGCTGCTGCTGAGCTGTAAGCTAAAATAATATAGAAAAAAATATTTAATGATAGAAGGAAAACAAAAAAATTGTTACAAGGGTATATATATATATATATATATCCACAATTAAAAAATCATGATTGAACATTCAAGATCCCTGGAGCAGCAAAAGAAAAGTGGCAGTTAGCCAGCTGATCACCTTAGCTGAACGTGACTCTCTGGTAGTTGCTGTTGGTTTCTTTTTGGAGAAACAGTGCCAGCTACCACAATCCAATATGGAGAGGAAGAGGCTCCTTACTCAGAGTTTTAGGGACAGTTAGAAAATAGAGGCAGAAGGGCAAGCTCCCACAGGAAGGGAGAGTCACCACATGCTGAGAGATGCAATCTCATTTGCCTTCTGCTTGGAGTCTCACTTTCCACATCAGTAAAATGGGAATAATATCTACTTTGCAGAAAAGAGGAGTCGTCAACGACAGCACCAGCCACATAGTGGTCACCCACAAAAAAGCTCACTGTTATTGTTCTCTCATAATATTAATTGTTTTACCTGTATTTTTTTTTTTTTTTTTGTTTTTTTTTTTGAGATGGAGTTTTGTTCTGTTGCCCAGGCTGGAGTGCAATGGTGTGATCTTGGCTCACTGCAAACTCTGCCTCCCAGGTTCAAGCGATTCTCCTGTCTGACTCCCGACTAACTGGAATTACAGGCATGCACCACCACACCCAGCTAATTTTTGTATTTTTAGTAGAGATGGCGTTTCACCATGTTGGTCAGGCTGGTCTTGAACTCCTGACCTCAGATGATCCCCCTGCCTTGGCCTCCCAAAGTGTTGGAATTACAGGTGTGAGCCACCGCTCCTGGCCTGTTTTACTTCAAAAACATACTTTACCATGATTTGTTTGTTCATGATGTGGATCCTGCCAAATCCGTCTTAGGAACCAGGAAATGGAGTGGATGCTGCAAAGTACATTGTCCTCATTATGTGTTGACACATCACTAGAACGCTGCACTCTTTTGGACATCTTGGAGGGTTTTACAAAAGGAAGGGTGATTTCTTGTTTTAGTTTCATTGAGACTACCCCCTCAGAAGCACATCAGTAGCAGAACTGAGACTTGCCTCTTGAACCGGGAGACCCTTGGCTCGCTGCATGCTCACTAAATTGTCATCCAGCTCTCACCTAATTGCCCCAATGGGAGACTCAGCATTCTGCACCTCTGCCAAAGGACAACTGGGGGAAAGAGGCCAAAGCCCAGAAGGGGAGACGAAGGCAGCAATGCTTTTCCCTGACTAATCTATCAGCACTTCGATGCTGGTGGGCGGGTTCCCCTCCCAGCCACCCCCTGCACACCCCCCCCCCGCCACCCCCTGCACACAAGACCCCCAGGACTTGGGGTCCCCTACCGACCACCCCCTGCACACCCCCTCCCAGCCACCCCCTGCACACAAGTCCCCAAGGACTTGAGGAACAGAACAGAAACATCGACCTGCCACTCTGCCTCTACAACTGCAGTTTGGGGCCGTGGAGGTTCATGTCCCCCAGGCACAGAAAGGGCCATTTGGATCTGTTTCCGGGTCAGCATGAAATGCCTCCGCCCAATTCCTCACCCCCACTGAGGTGCATCTGGCAGTACCTGGAAGTGACAAGAGTCCATAGGCTAGGGCTGTCCAGCCTTGGCCTACAGTGCTGCTGGCTTGGATTTAGCCTGGTCTCACTGCCAGAGGCTCAGCTCGGCTTGTTCTCACTGCCTGCCCCCTCTCAGATGGAGGCAGTAGCAAGGTTTGGGGAGAGGTGCTCCACTGTAGTAAGTCTCCGACAGTCCGGACATGCGCCTCACCAGATTCTTCCTACCTCACCCACAGCTTGGTGCTTCCTGTTAAAGATCTACCTAAATCCACCGATAGCAGAAACCCAATTCAAATGTATTTAAGCAAAAATGAGTCATTATAGTCTCTTGGGAAATCTAAGGGTGAATTTTGGGAGCCCAGATCATGTTATTAGAATAGTTGTGGTGTTATGATATATACTGGTTTTCCTCCACAGTTCCTGGTTCATTGCTTCCATAGCCCCCTTTACAGTCTTTTGTTTTAATCTTGAGTGTGTTAGGCCTCAGAGGCAGGTCCCAGGAAACAGAATCTCTCAACCTTCTCCTGCCCTCATTTCACCTACCCCAAAGCAAGACTCTAATCTTTCCCCACCTTTCTGATTGTGGGGCTTAGGACCTTTCCCAGACAAAACATTGCAGGAAGGAATGTTGATATCAACTTCCACAAAAACTCAAGAGGGGCTGGGCACAGTGGTTCATGTCTATAATCCCAGCACTTTTGGAGAGTGAGGAGGGAGGATCTCTTGAATCCAGGAGATAAGGCTGAAACAAGCCGTGATTGCTCCTCTGCACTCTAGCCTGGGTGACCACAGAACAAGACCCTGTCTCAAAACAACAAAACAAAACACCAACCAAACAAGAGGACTGAGTTCAGGGAGCTTCTGGATAGCTGAACGTGTGAGGCTCCTGGTGGGTGGTGCACCCAGGGAGGGCGTGGAATCGCTACACCCCTTTCCGCATACCTCACCCTATCTGTATCCTTTGTAATATCCTTTATAAGAAACCAGTAACCAGCCAGGCATGGTGGCTCACGCCTGTAATCCCAGCACTTTGGGAGGCCAAGGCGGGTGAATCACCTGAGGTTGGGAGTTTGAGATCAGCTTGATAAACATGGAGAAACCCCGTCTCTACTAAAAATACAAAATTAGCCGGGTGTGGTGGCACATGCCTGTAATCCCAGCTACTCAGGAGGCTGAAGCGGAGGCTGAGGTGAGCTGAGATCGTGCCATTGCACTCCAGCCTTGGTGTGTGGGGCAAAAAACCCCATTTAGTCACAGAAGTCCTTTCTGTGTTGATGTGTAACCACTTAAGGGGTTCACCTACCCCACTGCCCAGATCAATATAGGGTAATTGCAATAGAGAAAGAGTAATTCACACAGAGCCGGCTGTGCGGAAGACCAGGGTTTTATTATTACTTAAATCAGTGTCCCCGAGCTTTGGGGGAGCAGAGTTTTTAAGGATAACTTGGTGGGTGGGGGAAGCCAGTGAGCTGGGAGTGCCGATTGGTGAGAGATAAAATCACAGGGAGTCGAAGCTGTCTTCTTGCACTGAGTCAGTTCCTCGGTGGGGGCCACAAGATCCATGTTGGTCAGGCTGGTCTTGAACTCCCGACCTCAGAAGATCCGGCTGTCTCAGCCTCCCAAAGTGCTGGGATTACAGGTGTGAGCCACCACACCTAGCCAAATTGATGATATGTTTAAAAGACTCAGATAAAACATGTAAAGATGAAAAATGCAGTATCTTAATTGAAAAATACTGCATGGGATTAATAGTTAATCAGATATTGCAGAAGAAAAGGTAAGTGAAGTTGAAGACAGAGTGATAGAAACTATCTAAAATGAAGCACAGAAAAAAGACTAAAAAAAATTAATAAAGCATTAGTAACTTGTGTACTTTAAATATATAACCTAAGCAAACTACATGTGTATAACTAAAGTGCCAAGAAAATGATGTTGGGGGGAGAAAAAATATTTGAAGAAATAATAAATAAAAGTGTTCCAATTTTGAAGAAAACTGTAAGTTGAAGATTCAAGGGACTCAACAAACACCAAGCAGAATAAACATTAAGGAAATCATGCCAAGGCACACCATAGCCAAATTGTTGAAAACTGCTGTCAAAAAAATTTGTTAAAGCAACCAGTGAAAAAGGGACATCTTATTTCCATAAGAACAACGGCCAAACTAATGGCAGCAGATTCTTGTCAGCAACTACATAACCCAGAAGACAATGAGACAATATCTTTAAAGTAATGAAACAGAAGCTGTAAATCTAGGATTTTATACCCAGCAAAAAGTGTTTCAAAAATAAAAGTGAACTGCTAGGCGCTGTGGCTTATGCCTGTAATCCCAGCACTTTGGGAGGTTGAGGTGGGTGAATCACGAGGTCAGGAGTTCAAGACCAACTGGGCCAAGATGGTGAAACCCTGTCTCTACTGAAAATACAAAAATTAGTCGAATGCGGTGTTAGGTGCCTATAATCCCAGTTACTTGGGATGCTGAGGCAGGAGAATTGCTTGAACCTGGGAGGCAGAGGTTGCAGTGAACCAAGATCATGCTACTTCACTCTAGTCTGGGCGATAGAGCAAGAGTCCGTCTCAAAATAATAATAATAATAATAATAAAAGTGAAATTAAAACTTTTCAAACAAAAACTGAAAGAACTCTTCACTAGCCATCTGCACAACAAGAAAGAAAATGGAAGTTTTCAGGCAGGATACAGCACAAGAAAAGGATCTATACAAATGACTGAAGAGTGCCAGAAATGGTAAATATATAAATGACTTCTTTAAGACATCATCAACTAATTAAAGCAAAAATAATCACAGTATATTACAGGATTCATAACATATATTAAAGCAAAATGTATCACAATAGCATAAAGACAAAAAGGAAGAAATAGAAGTGTAGTGTTCTAAAATTCTTATACTACACTGTACTTAAAGTGGAAAAATATTTGAAGTTAAACTGTTATAAATTAAAGTGCAATTATGTACAAACACAAATATATATTACAAAATATGTTACACAGATCAAATCCTGTTAAAACAAACTCCAAAGTCATATTTCAATAATTTCATCATTCTCAAATTTGTGTCTTTTATTCTGGCTTTAATTAGTTATAATGGCACTGTAATTTGAAAATTTAACCTGTCCCTATAGTCCAACATCTGCTCTTCTTTTATTAAATGTTGTCAAATAACAGCAGAGAAAGTATTTTCAGCATCATGCTTGTCTCACCAAGCTAAATTTGGTACTGCGGAATTTGTTGGTGAGGACAAATGATGTGAGAATTCCTATGCTTGAAGCAATGCTGGCTTTGGGCCATTTCTATTTAAATGATGGGTTTGGAACAAATTGTGTTTACAAACTGATTCTACCACTTACAAACAGTACTACTTTCTATTTGGGGAAATATTTAAGGTCTGTGACTTGGAGGTCCTATATGTTGATATAGCAAAGAATGGAGCACCTCCTTATTCATTTTGGAATGAGTGAGATTTTTTGGAAATCACATTGGAAAATTTGCTTCCTTAATAAACTGCCATTCTTGTCAGATGAGTAGAAAAGAATACTGACCTCATTTATTTTTCCACCAATGCATCTTTCTATTCAGGGCTAAAAGTGGGGCATATTTGGAATTGTTAGCTTCAAACAAGCTCTGTAACTTAGGGCGTAAATAATTTGATGGTGGTATAACACGTTAAGTGGTAGTGAATAGCTTGGAGAAGTAAGGCATATAGTTAATGAGTACCTCTAGATAGAGGCCCAGGCTGACTGACTTCGCGGTAAAAACAAGTAGGGAATTCAGGAGATCCAAGGAATGTCCCAGTTCTGCCGTTTGCCAGACCTCAAACAAGACAATTTAACCTCCCTGGACCTTAGCGTCTGCGTTGAGCCAGGGCAGCGTTTCCGTAAGTACAGTGCATGCCACTGGTGGTACACCAGTATTTTTTCTTTTTAATATATATTAATGTATTTTAGATAATATAACTATATAAGAAAATCTAACTATATTCCACCTATAATTTTATTAATGTTATTGAGTAGGATTAATTTAAGACATAAAAATCAAGTCAATATAAAGACTACTACAGTTTGAATATCCCTAGTCCCAAATCCAGAATCTGAAATGCTGGAAAATCCAAAATCTTTTCTTTTAGATGGAGTCTTGCTATGTTGTCCAGGCTGATCTCAAACTCCTGGCCTCAAGCAATCCTCCCACCTCTGCCTCCAAAGTAGCTGGATGCATCGTCGTGTCCAGATCAAAAATCCAAAACATTTTAGGACTGACATGATATTGAAAGGAAATGCTCGTTGGAGCATTTCACATTTCAGATTTTTAAATTAGGGATACTTAATTGGTGGGTATATAATATTCCAAAATTTGAAAAACTCCCAAATCTAAAACACTTTTGATCCCAAGTATTTTATTTTTTAATTAAAACATTTTTTTGAGATGGAGTTTTGCTCCTGCTGCCCAGGCTGGAGCGCAATGGCATGATCTCAGTTCACTGTAATCTCCACCTCCTGGGTTCAAGCAATTCTTCTGCCTCAGCCTCCCTGGTAGTTGGGACTACAGGCATGCACCACTACATCCGGCTAATTTTGTGTTTTTAGTAGAGACGGGGTTTCACCATGTTAGTTAGGCTGGTCTCGAACTCCTGACCTCAGGTCATCCACCCGCCTCAGCCTCCCAAAGTGCTGGGATTACAGGTGTGAGCCACCACGCCTGGCCCCAAGCATTTTATATAAGGGATATTCAACCTGTATTATGTAAAGGCCAGACAATAATAGGATAGGAGGGAAAAAACTGAAAGGATTTTCAGTTTAAAACCGCTAAAAGGTGGGTTCAGAAGGATGTTTTTAAAAGCATACACAACAGTACATAATTTTCACATAATAGTACAAATAAAATGAGGGAAATAACCATGGCAACAATTTTAGAAACACTGGGCGGACATGGGATAACCTACCTGGAACATGCAGGAAATCTCAACCCTCAGCCAGTAGTGGGGGAAGCTGAGAAGCAACTTCATTTGCATCCAGAACCTCTGGAAGGCCCAGAAATTTGTTGCACTCATAGTCTGTGGAATCAGAAGCAGGGGAGGTAAAGTCCAAATCAACTCCAGTTGAAAGTCATCATAAGAAGCAGTGGGACACCCTCTGACATTCCACACAGCCAGAGACCTGCCTCTTCTCAGAAGATCCCAGAAGAGAATTCTTCTAAAAGATCAAACTATAAGGCTACCAATGGCATGAAGATTGAGAGCTTTATGCAACTAGGGGAAAGTTTGAACATATATTAGTGATAAGTGTACTTAAAAATCTTAAACAAAAGCTGGGCGTGGTGGCTCACGCCTGTAATCCCAGCATTTTGGGAGACCGAGGCAGGCGGATCACCTGAGGTCGGGAGTTCGAGACCTGCCTGACCAACATGGAGAAACCCCATATCCACTAAAAATACAAAATTAAAAGCCGGATGTGGTAGCGCACCATGCCTGTAATCCCAGCTTCTTGGGAGGCTGAAGGAAAATTGCTTGAACTCAAGAGGCGGAGGCTATGGTGAGCCGAGATTGCACCATTGCACTCTAGCCTGGGCAACAAGACTGAAACTCTGTCTCAAAAAAAAAAATCTTAAACGAACTATTATTTATATTATCATTTATTCTATAAAGCGTTTTCCAAGAAAAATAAATAGCTGTGCAGAAAAAGAAATCAGTTCACTATGTGGTTCAGCTGTCAATAGTGTCTTTATCATTAAAGTACAGAATACTAACAAAAGACTGATTTTACGAAAGTATCTGTATTGGAAGAATGGGGAAGGATAGGAAATAACAGAGGGGAAAAAGGGAGTTAGGTCAGAAACATTGAAATAAAGCTTAATCTGAATCTTCCATAGCAGGAAGTCAATAGGTAATGCTAAAACTTTAAAAATCAAGCACAAATATCAAGACTTGTTTTTAAAGGGAAGAGTTGGAGGTAAACATGAAAATAATAATTTAGTGGCCAGGTGAGGTGGCTCACGCCTATAATCCCAGCATTTTGGGAAGCCAGGGAGGGCGGATCACCTCAGGTCAGGAGTTTGAGACCAGTCTGCCAACATGGCAAAACCCGTATCTACTAAAAATACAAAAATTAACTGGGCATGGTGGTGCACACCTGTAATCCCAGCTACTCGGGAGGCTGAGGCAGGAAAATCGCTTGAACCTGGGAGGCAGAAGTTGCAGTAAGCCGAGATCCTGCCACTGCACTCCAGCCTGGGCAACAGGGCAAGACTCTGTCTCAGGAAAAAAAAAGAAAAGAAAAGAATAATGTAGGCCGGGCGCAGTGGCTCACGCCTGTAATCCCAGCACTTTGGGGGCCGAAGTGGGCGGATCACGAGGTCAGGAGATTGAGACCATCCTGACTAACACGGTGAAACCCTGTCTCTACTAAAAATACAAAAATTAGCCGGGCGCGGTGGCGGGCGCCTGTAGTCCCAGCTACACGGGAGGCTGAGGCAGGAGAATGGCGTGAACCCGGGAGGCGGAGCTTGCAGTGAGTGGAGATCACGCCACCGCACTCCAGCCTGGGCAACAGAGCGAGACTCCTTCTCAAAAAAAAAAAAAAAAAAAAGAATAATGTAGCAGCATTGAAAGCTGTAACTTCAAGGAATGGAGGAGAGGCTTTCTTTTTTCGTAACAAATATTGTAAAGCTATTTCATCATTAACTATATGCAATTGATACTTTAAAAAAATATTCCATTAAAAAAGGTATGAAGGTGGTATGCAAATAAGTGAACTTGGGAAAATACTAACCAGGAAGTCTTTTGAATTCCGACAGCCAGTGAATTGATTTAAAGAAACACTGAGTTACGACTCTCCATTGCCATTTGTTTGTTGTCATGATACCCAGACAGCTTAAGTCACATGCATGTTACATGTATTTTTTACTTTATTTTTTCTTACTTTTTTTTTAAACCTAGTTAGTTTTTGTTGCTGTTGTTGTGGTGGTGGTGGTGGTTGTTTTGAGGCAGGGTCTCACTTTGTCCCCCAGGCTAGAATGCAGCGGCATGATCTCAATTCACTGCAGCCTCCACCTCCCAGGTTCAAGCGATTCTCCTGCCTCAGCCTCTGGGGTAGCTGGTACTACAGGCAAGTGCCT
>NC_045455.1:72285291-72299595 GCF_002776525.5 Piliocolobus tephrosceles
CAGCCTGGCCAACATAGTGAAACCCCGTCTCTACTAAAAATACAAAAATTAGCCAGGCATGGTGGCACGTGCCTGTAGTCCCAGCTACTCAGGAGGCTGAGGCAGGAGAATCGCTTGAACCCAGGAGACGGAGGTTGCCGTGAGCTGAGACAGTGCCATTGCACTCCAGGCTGGATGAGAGAGCAAGACTCCGTCTCGAAAAAAAAAAAAAAAAAAAAAATTTAAGAGCTCATTTATAAAGGTATATTTATACATTTTTGCTTAGTGAAACATTACCTCCCTCCTCCTTTTTTTAAAGTTAAAGATAATCTCTAGAATGGCTGGGACTAGGATACAGGATTTTAATCGTTTCATTTCCTGCTATTTGTTAAGTTAATTGAAAATATAACAGGCATAGATATGATCTGTTATTCAATGGAATAAGGAGTGTAAAATACCAGGTACTAAATGAGCAACTGCTATCTGGTCCCCTACCCACCCCTGTGGGAAAGGAGATTAGCTGGCAATCGCCCAGATTACAACTGATCATTTCTTGGGTTCCAGGAACATGGGACTGAAGTGATGGTTGGGATGTGAAGAGCTCCTTTAACACAGCACAGAGTCTGGTGACTGGAAGGTCTAGAAGTATATCAGAAGCAAGGAAAAATTAGTGGATAATGACCAGATTTTACATCCACCCAATGGCTTGGAATGTTCCAGTGCCAAGAGAAGCCCTTCTTGTCACATGTGATTTCATAATAATTTGGGCCAGCTGTGTCTGAGCAAATCAGGTCAAGCCAGATGCCAAACCCTAACTCAAACACTTAGAGGAAGATCCTCATTGCCAGGATCCTCAAACATCCTGCAGAAAATCAAGAGAAGGTAAATTATTCCACGTGTTCCCAGTCTGCCATAATGTCTTCTCTCCTGGGAACTGCTAACTTCTATGGTCTTCGCTTGTGCTTCATATCTGAAGATAATTCTACTGATGTTACATTGTGTGTACATGGAAGAATGTTTTTTAAAATCTTCATTAACAACTTTTCCATTCTGCTGGGATTTGTTCTTGGATCACTGCCCTTACCATGGGCCAAACCAACTCACCCATAATTCAGATATTTGTTGGCTAATAAAGATGAACTGTGCCAGCCTGTCTCTGAATTGGAGAGGAACTGGGGGGCTGGGTGATGGGGAGGGAGGGAGATTTTTACTATATGCTCTATTATAACTTTTGAATTTCTGTGAAACCATGTGCAAGAGTTTCCTATTCCAAAAAGTGAGTACTTTTTTTTTTGTTTTGTTTGTTTTTGTTTTTGTTTTTTGCCTTTGCTGCAGAAATTGTAGTTGCAGAATTCTGTAGTTGCTACAGAATTCCACTTTGGAGAATTGGAGGCTTCTTTTTCTCCAGGTCATTTCAATCATGTTTTTTGTTGTTGTTGAATTGTCAATTTCATGGAGCATTTTAAATGGCAGATCCTGGCCAGGCACGGTGACTAACTCTTGTAATCCCAGCACTTTGAGAGGCCGAGGCGGGTGAATCACCTGAGGTCATGAGTTCAAGAGCAGCCTGGCCAATATGGTGAAACCCTGTCTACTGAAAATACAAAACTTAACTGGGCGTGGTGGTACATGCCTATAGTTCCAGCTACTCAGGAGGCTGAGGCAGGAGAATAGCTTGAACAAGGGAGGCAGAGGCTGCAGTGAGCAAGATCGCTCCACTGCACCCCAGCCTGGGTGGCAGAGCGAGACTGTCTCAGAAAATAAATAAATAAATAAATAAATAAATAAATAAATAAATGGCAGCTCCTTTCATCTCATGTTGCTTTGAATTCTACTTCAGGACTGCTTTTTTTTTTTTTTTTGAGACGGACTCTTGCACTGTCGCCCAGGCTGGAATGCAGTGGCGTAATCTCGGCTCACTGTAACCTCTGCCTCTCCGGTTCACGCCATTCTCTTGCCTCAGCCTCCCAAGTAGCTGGGACTACAGGCACCCACCACCATGCCCGGCTAATTCAGAACTGCTTTTTTAAAGCTACAGCTTGAAGAGACTCCCATTAAAGCCATACGGCCTTCAGCTCAGTAGCATTAAAGTAAGCCAAATCTAGAGTGGTGTTGGTGGTGTACATGGGCCCAGGGCTCCCTGCTTAACTTAGGCTCGCCTGCTCTTTCCCCTGGCCTCTGTTTTCAGTGGTCACTTTGTTGCAGCTGAAAAGGAGATGGAACAAGAGCCACAGCCCTCACTGCTATTTGCGATGGTGACTAACGGGCTAAAAGTCGAATTCACTGCATTCTGGAAGTTGACTCACTTCCATCCAAAACCCTCAGGCTGGGGTTGGAATTTAGCTCAGGTTCTCCAAGGGGCTGCTCCGTGAGCTGTGGTCTAGGATAAGCTTGTCTGGGTCAGCCCAGGCTTGTTCTCCATCTTGGGGTCCTTGTTTCAGCTTGCTCTGAAGCAAGTTATTAGAAATGGTTTAGATGTCCTGAGATATGAAAGAGAATCCAGAGAGGAAGGTTCTGAGTGGATCTGAGACTCGTCTGGGTTACTTGACCTGTAATAGCTCCAACAAAGTTGCCTCCTCCATCTGTCCTGGGACCGACCTCCTTGTCAAAGCTACAGCAGAAAACAGGCTGTCTTCAGAAGTTCAGGGAGCTCACATTTAATTTGAATCCCTGCTTTGGTTATCATCAACCACACTTCCAGATTCTCTCAATTCTTGTAGCAAAAATAGTTTAGAGATGCAGAAATATTTTTCTTAAAAGCATTTTAGCCATTTTACTGAATAATTCAGCAATATGTAATGAAACTTATACCATCAACTCCTAAGTTTCTCCTGTTTGGGGGAAACTTATATAGTTGGCCTTTGAACAATGCAGGGGTTAGGGGCCCCAACCCCATGTGAAATTGAAAATAGCTTTTGACTTCCCCAAAACTGTACTAACAGCCCACTGTTGCCTGGAAGCCTTATGTGTAACATAAAGTCAATTAACACCTATTTTATATGTTATATGTATTATATACTGTTTTGTTTTATTTTGTTTTGTTTTGTTTTTTGAGACAGAGTTTTGCTCTTGTTGCCCAGGCTGGAGTGCAATGGCGTAATCTTGGCTCACCACAACCTCTGCCTCCCGGATTCAAACGATCTCCTGCCTCAGCTTCCCGAGTAGCTGGAATTACAGGCATGTGCCACCACGCCCGGCTAATCTTGTATTTTTAGTAGAGATGGGGTTTCTCCACGTTGGTCAGGCTGGTCTCGAACTCCCGACCTCAGGTGATCCGCCTGCCTTGGCCTCCCAAAGTGCTGGGATTACAGGTGTGAGCCACCGTGCCCAGCCTGTGTACCGTATTCTTACAACAAAGTAAGCTAGAGAAAATAAAATGCTTTTAAGAAAATTATAAGGAAAAGAAAGTATATTTACTCCTCTTCTTTTTTTTTTTTTTTTTTTTTTTTTGAGACAGGGTCTCTCTCTGTCACCCAGTCTGGAGTGCAGTGGCGCCATCTCAGATCACTGCAACCTTTCCCTCCCAGGTTCAAGCTATGCTTGTGCCTCAGCCTCCTATGTAGCTGGGATTACAGGCAACAGCCACTAACGCCTAATTTTTGTATTTTTTAGTAGAGATAGGGTTTCTCCATGTTGTCCAGGCTGGTCTTGAACTCCTGGGTTCAACGCGATCCACTTGCTTTGGCCTCCCAAAGTACTGGGATTACAGGCGTGAGCCACTGCTCCCAGCCTATTTACTCTTCATTAAGTGGTAGTGGATCATCATAAAGGTCTTCATCCTCATCGTCTCATCGTCTTCACATTAAGGAGGTGGAGGAGGAGGAAGAAGAGGAATTAGTCTTGCTGTCTCCTCAGGGATGGCAGAGGTGGAAGAAAATCTGGGTATAAGTGGACTCACAAAGTTCACACCCGTGTTGTTCAAGGGTCAACTGTCTCTAAAATAAAGTGTCTGTACCTAGTGGAGACACAAGACAATCTTTTGGAGCACAGTAAAAAAACGTTTAAACTTAGATTTATTTTGACTTAAAATATGACAAAAGTTGGCCGGGCACAGTGGCTCACACCTATAATCCCAGCACTTTGGGAGGCCAAGGTGGGTGGATCACCTGAGGTTGGGAGTTCGAGACCAACCTGGGCAACATGGTGAAACCCATCTCTACTAAAGATACAAAAAATTAGCTGGGCATGGTGGTAGGCACCTGTAATCCCAGCTACTTGGGAAGCTGAGGCAGGAGAATTGCTTGAATCTGGGAGGCAGGGGTTGCAGTGAGCCGAGATCACGCCATTGCACTCCAGCCTGGGCCACAAGAGCAAAACTCTGTCTCAAAAAATAATAATAATAATAAATGAAATAAATATGACAGAAGTTAAGCTTTACTAATAGTTAATCAATGGATTGGCACTGTTCTCCTCTCTCAGCCCACATGTCAGAAGGTTGAGTGTTCTGGATGATGGAGAAAAAGAGCCTAAGGGCATGCCATGATTTGGCTGGAATAATAGCATCACTATAATTTGATTGTTATTAGTGTATTGGGACACAGTGCATTTATGTATGGCAGGTTACATAGATTTACAGCTTTCATAATTTAGTTTTAATAAAGTTAAACTTGACAGAAATAGGTCAGTGACATGAAAATATTTTTTTCTAATGGAATCAGAGAGTAAAGCTAAGAACAAAGTGCCAGCATAAGTAAAACTACAAGAATATGGCACAGCAGACACCACCTTTATTTGTCACATGAAGTAAAAATAAGGACAATCTAGTTCAGTCACATGGTCTCAACTAAAAATATTAGTGAGAGCAGAGTTATGGTTATTTTATTTTTATCTTATCCTTTTGAAATTTCTATTTTTGTAAATATTTTTAACATACATAATATGTTAAAATGGCTTTATATGTATATAACTTTATAAAGAGATAAACATTTTGTGAACAAGTATTCTCAAACTTTTTTTTTACTGGTGGGATGTGCAATCAAAACAGTTCAGAGACCGCTGTGAAAGAGAAGCAAACTAAAACAAAAGAATATTCAACTGTCTGGGTGCAGTGGCTCACACCTGTGATCCCAGCACTTTGGGAGACCAAGGTGGGAGGATTGCTTGAGCCTAGGAGTTCAAGACCAGCCTGGGCAACATAGGGAGACCCTGTCTCTACAAAAAACTTGAAAATTAGCTGGACGTGGTGGCACGTGCCTGTAGTCCAAGCTACTTGGGAGGTGAAGGTAGGAGGATCACTTAAGCCTGGGTGGTCGAGGCTGCAGTGAGCCGTGATCATGCTACTGCACCATAGCCTGGGCAATGGAGCAAGACCCTATCTCAAAAAAAAAAAAAAAAAAGAAAAAGAAAGAATATTTAATTATTTCTCCAAATTCACAAAGCAAATGAGTGAGAGCCAGAAATAAGTTCTGGCTTACTAGAGTCCCAACCACAGCCAGCTCCCACCTCTCAGGGACTCTTTGATCTCCAAAATCCCACCTTCTTAAAGTATTTTTTCTAATATTACACAGTATGTGAGTTAAACCGAAGATGTAGTAAAATAATGCTGTGGAAAGAATGAGAGTTCTGGGGTCAGCTGCGGGAACGTTGTCCAGGCCCTGCAATTTATCAGCCCTGTGACTCCCAGGGGGTTCGTTTTCTCCTCTGTCAAATGCAGGTGAATGACCTCATAGAGTCGCTGTGAGGATTAAATGAATGAATAAATACAAGGTTTCCATCCTCCCCAGCCCTTGTGGCTATTATATTTTAATTCTAATTCATGAAATTTAACTCTAGAAAGTGAGCTTGGTCCAAATGCTTCCATGAGTCAGGAGTCCTGTGGAAGTGAATCATTTCCTCCATCCCCAACATACTCACATAGACACCACCACCTCCACATCAACCTGAGACCTGAGACACTTATACTTCAATTCTCCCCGGCCTATGACATCTGCACTGCAATGCTCCCAGCACCCAACACTGAGCCTCTCTAGGATGCTTCACTCTGCCAAAGACAACGTCCGGTTTCTTTTCTTTTTCTTTTTTTTTCTAGATGGAGTCTCCCTCTGTCGCCCAGGCTGGAGCACAGTAGTGGGATCTACAATGGTGGGATCTCAGTTCACTGCAACCTCTACCTCCCGGGTTCAAGTGATTCTCCTGCCACAAAAGTAACTGGGTTTACAGACTCCCACTACCACACCTGGTTAATTTTTGTATTTTTAGTAGAGAAGGAGTTTCATCATGTTGGCCAGGCTGGTCTTGAACTCCTGACCTCGTGATCCACCTGCCTCGGCCCCTCAAAGTGCTGGGATTACAGGCATGAGCCACCAAGCCCAGCCTCAAGAATGTCCAGTTTCTGTAACTCTCTTTGCAATACTAATGGACCATGTCACTAGGAGGCTAGATATGGAAGCCATGTTTCCTAGGGAGTCATGTAAGAGTCTTGAGGTGGTGGTCTGGCAAAATAGATCAATATAAAGGTGTATTTTTATTTTTATTTTTCATTTGTTTCTTTTTCTTTCTTTCCTTTTTTTGAGACAGAGTCTCGCTCTGTCTCCAGGCTGGAGTGCAGTGGCGCGATCTGGGCTCACCGCAACCTCCGACTCCCTGGTTCAAGCAAGTCTCCTGCTGAGTAGCTGGGATTACAGGCACACACCACCACCCCCAGCTAATTTTTGTATTTTTAGTAGAGACGGGGTTTCACCATGTTGGCCAGGATGGTCTTGATCTCCTGATCTCGTGATCCACCTGCCTTGGCTTTCCAAAGTGCTGGGATTACAGCCATGAGCCACCGCACTCAGCCTCATTTGTTGTTTTTTTTTTTTTTTAACTCAGCATCTAAAAGGGTATAATTTTATACTTAGAAAAAAGGCTTGCATAATACAAACTACAAAAAGGAAAACTCAACAAGCCATGTTAACCGGTGAGGATATCCAAAAGAACCTGTAACTGTAACAGTGGGAGGTGGGAAGGAGTAGAGTTAGGGGAGCTCCTGTAAGAGGGAATTTCAGAAATGGGTGAGTGTGAGAGTTTCATGTCTATAAAATAGGGACAAGGCTTAAAAAATAATGAGCTAGAGGACAGACAAAACATTTGAAGAGACACTTCACCAAAGAAGACATTCAGGTGGAAAAAAGCATATAAACAGATGCTCAACATCATTGGTCATTAGGGACATCCACATTAAAATCATGAGGAGGTATCATGACATACCTTTTACAATGGCTTAAGAAAGAAGAACAAACTGAAAACACCCAGTGCTGGTGAGGATGACACCTCATATTTCGTTGGTGGGGATTCAAAATGGTCCAGTCGTTTTGGAAAACAGTATACCTACCATACAGCCCAGCAACCCCACTCCGAGGTATTTACCATGTGAACTGGGAACTTGTGTTTTCACAAAACCTATACATGGATGTTTATATTAGCTTAACTCATAATCAACCTAAACTGGAAACAGCCTAGATGTCCTTCAACTGGTGAATGGACAAACCGGATCCATACAATGAAATATGGCTCAGCAATAAAAAAGAATTAACGATTGATCCATACAACAACATAGATGAATCCAGAACCAAAAGGCTACATATTGTATGATTCCGTTTATATTATGCTATCAACAAATGCAAAAACTATAAGGACAGTTGCTGGGGGGTGAGGAGAGGAGAGAAATTGACTGCAAAGGGCATGTAGGAATTTTGGGGGTGATGGAACTGTCCTGTATGTTACTATGATAGTGAATATACAACTCAATGCATTTGTCAAAAATGCATAGAATGGCACAGGCCAAAGAATGAATTTTACTCTATGCAAATTAAAATATATATATATATATATATAAACCAGGTTGTCAGAGGCCTAAGATGGAATGCAGACTGTGGCAAATGAATCCAGCGGTATCACAGATGAATGACGTACCATGCTGAAGGGAGTGGGGGAAGAAAGGAGCCAACCTGAGGAACTTTGGAAAACAGCAGAGCTTTTTTTGGTTTTGTTTTTTTGAGACAGAGCCTCGTTCTGTCACCCAAGCTGGAGTGCAGTGTCATGATCTCGGCTCACTGCAACCACTGCATCCCAGGTTCAAGTGATTCTCCTGCCTCAGCCTCCCGAGTAGCTGGGATTACAGGTGCTCAACACCACGCCTGTCTAATTTTTTGTATTTTTAGTAGAGACGGGGTTTCACCATGTTGGCCAGGCTGGTCTTGAACTCCTGACCTCAGGTAATCCGCCTGCCTCAATCTCCCAAAGTGCTGGGATTACAGGCGTGAGCCACCACACCTGGCCAAAAAACAGTGTTTTGAGTGGATACTGTAAGGCTAAAGACAAAAAAGAACTGGACACAAACACTATATTCTAGTAAGTAAATTTGTCTCTCACAGATTATGAAGTAGCAATTTTGAAACCATCTGTATACTAGGGTAGAACAAATAAGGAACTATATTGTAGATATTGATAGCCCAGTTTCTTACTATTGGAGAAAGAAGTTACAAAAAAGCAAAGGAAGAGTGCTAGAATAAAGCTCTCTGTTGAGCTGGGTTGGGTGCGAGGGATTAGCATGAACTCATAGGTGTTTTGTGTGTTTTTAATAAATATACAGCTAGGTCAGGGCTTTTCAATTTGATACTATGGACATTTGGGCTGGATTATTCTTTGCTGGCGGGGCCTCTCATGTGCATTGTAGGATGGTTAGCAGCATCTCTGGCCTCTACACAGTAGATGCTAGTAGTATCTTCCCTTTGAGTTGTGATGCCTCAAAATGTCTCCAGAGATTGCCAAATATCCCCTGGGGGTGGGCAAAATTGCCCCAAGTTAAGAACTACTGAGGTAGAGATACACAGAAGTAAATGCAGATGTGCAGGTATGCCTGGGTTAGTATACATACAATATTTCCCAGCTCTTTTTCCCGAGAGGACCTAGAAATGGTGACACTCCAGTACCAGTGAGTCACCTCCCACCCAGATCTTGGTTTCTAAATACCATTCTCCAATACAAGGAACTAGGGCTCCTTAAAAAAAGTGGTTGATTCCAGGACAGGAAAAATACAAAATAAGCCCGAAGCATCTTGTGGTACAATAAAAATAAGGAAGTGCTCAAAAAAACAGGATGAGGGCTGGTTGAAACCTAAAAGAACTTGGACTAACCAAAGCTGGAACAATATGAGCAACAATATCCATGAATCTATAGTGATGTAAATGAATAAATGGAAGAGAAGGACAATTGTTCCTTCCAGAAGAATTCAAATTACTCAATGTAGAAGAAACAAAGGAAATCATTAAGACTATTAGAACATCGCGGTAATCACTGCAACAGACAAGAACCACTTATGAATATCAAACAGGTGGGTGAAAGTTTAAGAAGAAACAGGATGGTAGAGAAACCTGGCAGATATCACTTTAATCAAATAATCACTGTTAGCATCACTGGTAACAAGACCTACCGATATTATGTATCCCCTGGTACAATCCCCTGAGAAGGGACCCCACCCGTGGTATTCTTCCCCCAAATCTATAGCCTCAAACTAACCAGGAGAATATATCAAACAAACCCAAATTGAGGGACATTCTCCAACATCCCTGATTTGTAGTCTTCAAAACTGTCAAGGTCACCAATTACAAGGAAAGACCAAGAAACTGTAACAGACTAAAAAAGACTAAGGAGACATGCCAGCTAATTGCAATGTGGGTGCTGGAATAGAAAAAGGAGATTAGCAGGCGGGGCACAGTGGCTCACGCCTGTAATCCCAGCACTTTGGGAGACCGAGGTGGGTGGATCACATGAGGTCAGGAGTTCGAGACCAGCCTGGCCAACACGGTGAAACCCCATCTCTACTAAAAACACAAAAATTAGCTTGGTGTGGTGGTGTGTGCCTGCAGTCTCAGCTACTTGACAGGCTGAGGCAGGAGAATCGCTTCACTGGGAGGCGGAAGTTGCAGTGAGCTGAGATGGTGCCATTGCACTCCAGTCTAGTCTAGATAACAGAGTGAGACTCTGTCTCAAAAAAGAAAAGAAAAGAAAAGAAAAGAAAGCAAGAAAAAGGAAATTAGTGAAAAAAATTGGGAAAACCTAATGAGAGTCCATAGTTTAGTTAACAATATTGAATCAATGTTAATTTCTTAATTTTGCTAATTGCATTATGGTTATGCAGAACGGTAACATTTGGGGAAACTGGGTGAAGACTATATGGGAACTCTGTGGACTATTTTTGCAACTTTTTTGTAAGTCTAAAATTATACAAAAGTAAACAGTTTTTAAAAAGATAAGAAGTATGGAAGTATTTCTCTGCATAACTGCCTCAGTCCAATCACAACATAAAGTACATTCCAAATGCTAGACACTAACCAAAAAAATTCGTAAATTTTCTAGAAATTGCCATCAAAGGTCCGTGGAGGTAATTAAGCAACACAAAGAATTCCTGTCTACTGTAAATTCTTTAGTGTTAATAACTTTTTTTTTTTTTTGAGACAGGGTTTACTGTGTCACACAGGTTGGAATGTAGTGGCACAATCTCAGCTCACTGCAACCTCTACCTCCTGGGTTCAAGCAATTCTCCTGCCTCAGCCTCCCAAGTAATTGGGATTACAGCCACTACACTGGGCCAATTTTTGCATACTTAGTAGGGACGGGGTTTCACCATGTTGCCCAGGCTGGTCTCGAACTCCTGACCTCAAGTGATCCTCCTGCCTCAGCCTCCCAAAGTGCTGAGATTACAGGTGTGAGCCACCACGCCTGGCCTAGTGTCAATAACTTTTGAGGAATTGAATGGTCAATTCTATTTTTTATAGATCTATTAAACATGTCATTTTTTTTTCCTATAAGCTGAAGGTTTGATATAACCTTAAAAAGAGGATGTGGCTCCAAATTGGTTGTTAGAATCATTTTAATGAAAATGAAAAGAGATACACAACTTAACATTTTTCCTCGTAAAACCACTCTCCTCTTCCTCCTCTAATAATGTTTAGATTGTCACATAGTGGTCAACCTGAAGTGTGCAACATTGCAAGAGGGCTAGTTGGAGAGGGAGCCTGGGACCACCACAGAACAAGGCAGAGAGCCAGAGCCTACATCAGAGACAGAGGTTTTGCAGACATTTGAAAGAATGGCTCACTGGTCACTTCTCCTGGATGCTGTCTGCACAGCAGCCACTGTGCAGATAGCCCTGTGCCAATTGTCACTCTCCACTCACTCTTCACAACATTCTCGTGAGGTACTGTTAATCTCGTCCCAGTTTGGTAGATGAGAAGACTGAAGCTGAGGGCAGCCAAGTGACTTGCCCAAGGCCACACAGCAACAAGTAGCAGAGCCAGGTCTTGAACCAAACATTTTAATGCGACAGGCAATGCCATTGCCACTTTCCTTAAGGCCTGAAAGTGGTTGCTGAGGTTAAGCAGCCTAAGGCTGAGAAACCAGGAAGTCACTCCAGGGACTGGGTGTCTGGCCGTTGGTGGTCAGAAGTAAGACAGGGTATGGAAGTCAGTCCAAATGGTAAGGGTCAAGACAGGAAGAGGGCCCAGAGCTCAAGAGTCAGGAGAATAACTCCAGTGGAAGGGTGCACAAATTGTCCTCCTCTTAAGGCAGAGAGTGTTCGTTTCATAGATTGTGCTTCCTGCTGAGAGCACGGTGGTGAGTGTGAGCTATGCCAGCTGGCAGTTGTGTGAGGGAGACAGTGAGGCCGAATGGTCCGGAGCAGAGGATGGGAGTCATGCTGACGGGACTTCAGCCCAGGCTCTGGCACTCTCCTGCTGTGTGGCTTTCAGCAACTTACTACCTCTTTGAGCCTTAGATTCGCCATCTATAAATCAAGGATCCTAATTGTGAACCAGGCCATGTCACTCTACTCAAAACCCTCCTGCGGTGTCTGATCGCACCCAGAACAAAATTCAAAAACCTACAAGGCCCCATATGATCTGGCCCTGGATCCTACTTCACCTCTCATTCCACTTCTTGCTCACGTTGCTCCAGCCAGACTGGCCTCCTGGCTTTTTCTCTTACACTTGCTCGCACTCCCCTCAGCAAACAACCAGGTAGTATAGGCTCTGTCTGGAATGCGTTTGGCTCCAGATTTGTGTGTGGTTCATTCCTTCACTTCATTCAGGTCTCTGTTCAGAAGGCCTTCCCCCAACCGCACTCCCCTCTCCCTCTCCCCTCTCCCCTTCATCCTTCTCTATCCCCTTAGTCCCCTTCCTAGGCTTTTTTTTTCCCCAATCTAGTCCTTACCACTACCTGACATTATGTTACACAGCTATGCATTTATCCATTACTGTCTTGAATGTCAGCTCAGCTTCACGAGAACAGTGACTTTGTCTTTTTTTATTTTTTATTTTATTGTATTTATTTTTGAGACGGAGTCTTGTTTTGTCGCCAGGCTGGAGTGCAGTGGCGCAATCTTGGCTCACTGCAACCTCTGCCTCCTGGGTTCAAGCGATTCTCCTGCCTCAGCCTCCTGAGTAGCTAGGATTACAGGCATCTACCGACACGCCCAGCTAATTTTTGTATTTTTAGTAGAGATGGGGTTTCACCATGTTGGCCAGAATGGTCTCCATCTCTTGACTTCGTGATCTGCCCACCTTGGCCTCCCAAGTGTGCTAGGATTATAGACATGAGCCACCAAGCCCAGACTACTTTTTAATTTTTAATGTATTTTATTATTATTATTTTGAGACAGAGTTTCTCTCTTGTTGCCCAGGCTGGAGTGCAATGGAGCGATTTCAGTTCACTGCAACCTCTGCCTCCCAGGTTCAAGTGATTCTCCTGCCTCAGCCTCCCGAGTAGCTGGGATTACAGGCGCCAATCACCACGCCCGGCTAATTTTTGTATTTTTAGTAGTGAAAGGGTTTCACCATGTCAGCCAGGCTGGTCTTGAACTCCTGATCTCAGGTGATCTGCCTGCCTCGGCCTCCCAAAGTGCTGGGATTACAGGCCTGAGCCACCGTGCCTGGCCTGTCATTTTTTAAATCATTGCATCTCCAGTGCCTAGAACAGTGCCTGCCTGTTAGTAGAGACTCAAATGTTTGATGACTGAATGAATGAATGGTGCTTTCCTTGTAACACTGTCGTGGAGATTAAAATCAGACAGTGCATATAAAACGCTGGTTAGCACTCAATATTGAAGGGTAAGAGAACTGAGACTGCAGATACAGTTTGATTCTGGGATAAGAAAACTAGAATTTTTTCTTGTTTTGGGATAAGAAAAATTTGGGATAAGAATTTGGGATAAGAAAACTAGAAATTATAGGGAGATTCTTATCTATTGGCATGTAACTGTAAAAAATAGATAACAATTTCAAAGATCATTATTATGAAATTCTAGAAAAGTCACTATGGCACATAAAGAGGAATGGTGACACTGCAAAGATGAAGCATTTAACAATATGAAAACAGATCAAAAATGTCTTTTTTTTTTCTTTCCCAGTTCACACATCTTCTATAAGCAAACGCTCTCCAAATTATGCCATGTTTTCATTTTATTAGTGGCAGCGCCAGACATTCCTTATGTCTTGGGTGTTTGGAAGGTGCTGTATGAGACCAATTTTGTTTTTAAGAGGTGAGGACTAAACTCTGATTTTATTTTCTTGCCCAAATTCCTATCTAAGGGGTCTGTGGAGTCATGCCCTACAAATCATAAGTTCTCATCAGATGGGTTTTCTCTAACTCACCCTGACTCTGGCAAAACATTACGAGACAAGGAAGAAAATAAAAATATTTTACCCCAAAACAGATTTCTTTGCCATATTTTGAAATGGCCCCGCAAAGCCGTCCATTGTGGAGGAATATTTGCATCTGTGAAGAATCTCTATTAACATAGCTAGATCTTTTACTTTCAGGCCCTCCCAATCCTTAAGAGATTAAGATCTGAATAGGAAACATTTGTCATCTATTGTCTCTAAAGGCAGTCACTGTAAGACTTCAAAAGAACTTTGATCTCCACATCTTCTATCTTAACCTGAACATTCTCTTTCTACCAATCCCAGGTCTTTAGACAAACTCAGCCAATTGTCAACCAGAAGATGTTTACATTTACCTGTAGCCTGGAAGCTCCCCCACCACCTCCCTTGTGAGTTGTCCATTCTCTCCAGTCTCTCTGGACCAAACCTATGTATTTCTTTCTTTCTTTTTTTTTTCTTGAGACAGAGTCTCGCTCTGTCGCCCAGGCTGGAGTGCAATGGTGCCGTCTCTGCTCACTGCAAGCTCCGCCCCCCGGCTTCAAGCGATTCTCCTGCCTCAGCCGCCCAAGTAGCTAGGATTGCAAGCGCCCGCTATTATGCCAGCCTAATTTTTGTATTTTTAGTAGAGATGGGGTTTCACCATGTTGGTCAGGCTGGTCTCGAACTGCTGACCTCAGGTGATCTGCCC
>NC_045455.1:72299995-72338973 GCF_002776525.5 Piliocolobus tephrosceles
GGGAGGAAGGAAGGAAGGAAGGAAGGAAGGAAGGAAGGAAGGAAGGAAGGAAAGAAAAGAAAAGAAAAGAAAAGAAAGAGGCCGGTTGTGGTGGCTCATGCCTGTAATCCCAGCACTTTGGGAGGCCAAGGTGGGTGTATTGCCTGAGGTCAGGAGTTCAAGTCCAGCCTGGCCAACATGGTAAAACCCTGTCTCTATTAAAAAGACAAAAATGAGCTGGGTGTGGTGGTGGGTGCTTGTAACCCCAGCTACTTGGGAGGCTGAGGCAGGAGAATCACTTGAACCCAGAAGGTGGAAGTGGACGTAGCAGTGAACCAAGATCACGCCATTGCACTCCAGCCTGGGAGACAAACGTGAGAGAAAGAAAGAGAGAAAGAGAGAGAGAGAGAGTGGGGGGGAGAGAGAGAGAGAGAGGAAGGAAGGAAGGAAGGGGGGAGGGAAGGAGGGAAGAAAGAAGGAAACAAAGAAAGAAAAAAAGAGAAAGAAAGAAAGACGAAAGAAAGAAAAAGAAAGAAAGAAAGAGAAAGAAGAAAGGAAGGGTGGAAGGAAGGAAGGAAGGAAGGAAGAAAGAAAGAAAGAAAGAAAGAAAGAAAGAAAGAAAGAAAGAAAGAAAGAAAGAAAGAAAGAAAGAAGGAAGGAAGGAAGGAAGGAAAGAAAGAAAAGAGAGACAGGGAGGGAGGGCAGGGAGGAAGGCAACATAGGTAAAGTGTAGCAGCTAGGCTGGGAAAGAAAATAGACCACAACATCAGGCAAACCCACAGGTAACAAATGGTGGTAGTAAACCTTTAGTATCTTTTGATTTTGTGACATTTTAAACCTCATATTCATCCCCTCATTTGGTACAGCAGTTCCTTAACTAGTACACAATTGAGAGTTATGTTCATAATAGGATTGAGATATGGTGGCAGATTTATATACCTGAGCTTAAAGCAGGGGATGGAGAGACTGTTAAGAAAGTTACCTAATGGTAATTGAAGGTTATTTATAAAGATAAAGAAAATAACCTAAATGCTCATCAGCTGGGCACTCATTAAAGAAATTGGTGCATATCCATACTTGTAACACATTGTACTATCATGAGAAAATAAGCATAATATGTAGTTTATTTGGTCAGAAAAGCAAGCTGTGAAACAACACATTTGGTATGATATAATTTGTGTTGGAAAAAACTTTCTATATAAGTAAGTGCACATATATGTAAATTAAAACTAAATTGTGGATAGATACATATATAGTATATATGTATAAAAAATATACTACATAAATATTTATATAAAAATATACTACATATTTTCTTCTTGAAGAATTCGTACATTATATGTATTTTGTTACTATTATTTTTTTGAGACGGAGTTTCCCTCTTGTTGCCCCGGCTGGAGTTTAATGGCACCATCTCGGCTCACTGCAACCTCCACCTCCCAGGTTCAAGCGATTCTCCTGCCTCAGTCTCCCTAGTAACTGGGATTACAGGTGCCTGCCACCACGCTCAGCTAATTTTTTTGTATTTCTAGTAGAGATGGGGTTTCACTATGTTGGCCAGGCTGGTCTTGAGCTCCTGACCTCAGGCGATCCACACGCCTCAGCCTCTCAAAGTGCTATGATTACAGGCATGAGCCACCGTGCCGAGCTTGAATTCGTACATTACAGTTATCCACAAAGAAAGGAATTGGAGGAGAAGCACAAAGTGTGGGAAACGGAGAAATAATGTTCAGTTTTTACTTATATTTCTGTGTTATTTGAATTTGTTATAATAAATGCATATTATTTTTGCAATTAAAAACAACAATAACAGCAAAATCACTAAAAGAAAGAGGACGTTCCCCTGGCAGAAATCTGTCAGGATTGCAGTAAACATACAGGGGGCCTTTGAAACCTAAAGAGGAGTTGTCAGTGGGCTACAGAGAGCTGGAACCACTGTCCTCTTTGGAGACCTGTCCCCTACTGATGTGAATATGAGTTTGTCAAAATGGACCTCACTTTAACAGAGCCTCAGGAAGGACCAGCCACCTGCTTGGTCATCATTGCTCTTCGATCAGGGACAAATGGTTTTCCCTCCTGTTCGAGACATCTTCAGGGAAGGACTCAAGAGTCACCTAGCAGTGTAGGCTGGAATTGGTGGCCACCTATAATCCAGGCCTCTCCGTGCGTGTGTCCTACTCATATCTGAACCTCTATAAGGACACCTAGTCAGGACTTTTTCTAAATAAGTATTTATAAAAAGTTTTGCAGGATATTCTTAAGTTGCTCCTTGGCACTTGTCTTTTAGGTAGAGTCCTCTCAGTTCATCTTTCCTCCCAGTACATATGTATTAAATCTCAAATCGTTTCTGATTAAAGCAAGATTTCCTTGGTTGTTTTTTTTTTTTTTTTTTTTTTTGAGATGCAGTCTTCTCGCTCTGTCGCACAGGCTTGAGCGCAGTGGCCAGATCTCAGCTCACTGCAAGCTCCGCCTCCCAGGTTTACACCATTCTCCTGCCTCAGCCTCCCGAGTAGCTGGGACTACAGGCGCCCGCCACCTCGCCCAGCTAGTTTTTTGTATTTTTTTTTAGTACAGACGGGGTTTCATCGAGTTAGCCAGGATGGTCTCGATCTCCTGACCTCGTGATCCGCCCGTCTCGGCCTCCCAAAGTTCTGGGATTACAGGCTTGAGCCACCGCGCCCGGGCCCTTGGTTGTTTTTTATGCAAGGTTGGTACAGGAGACAGAGCTGGCTTTGCCCTGAGCCTTGTTTCCTTCTCTGTGCTTCAGGGTCCTCGTCTGTAAAACCAAAGGGTTGTGCCAGATGATCTCCGGGGCCTTTATACACACTAACATTCATACTCCTGTCCATGAACATTTGAGTGGATACAGGCTCTCTACCAAGAGCTGTGTGCGGCATTGTGAGGCCCTCAAATTTATAGTTGAGGTGAACATGAAACCTTTTCTCTTTTGATTGCTTCTTTGTCCTTTTTCCAAGGCAAAACACTAACCCCTGTTGGTGTTATGGCCTGATACAGAGTCTGACAAAGGGGCAAGCACAGAAAACAGCAGAAACTACATTAGGGTGCCCATTCCGCCATGTTCAAAGATGGAGGCCCATTGGCAGGCACTGCATCCGACACTAAGAAGGTGCTCAATAGAAGTTCTTTGAAGCAGTAAATGACTGAATAAGCAATGCCACCAGCTGAGAGGAAGGCTAACTTGTTCAGAGAAAAGCTCGAGTTGCCTGAAATGGACCTTGAGGACCAGTTTGAAGGTTCTCGAAGGCCCACAGCAACTTCTGTCCGCCATGAATTGCCTTCTCTTCTGTGGCGATCTCCTTGATGGCTAAGAGTTTCTCAAGGTGCAGTGAATGAGGAGAACAACATGGCACCCCGAGACTGGTCATCCCCACCCACAGAATGTTCTTAAACAGAAGTAGTTTTAATCTGTCAACAAATAGAGCCTTTTATTTTTCAATTAAGTTGGAAGGTAAACTAACCACTAGTGAAAAATCTGCAAATAAAGGTTTTTTTTCTGGGTCTGTTTTGGCAAGTCGATGCTACTTATTTAAAGGAAGCATTTTTTTTAAAAGCCTGAATAGTGCTTGGAAGTTATTTTGTCTTAAGTAGGTTAAACTAATTTGTCTATATTTTTGCTTATTTTATTTATTTTATTTTATTTTATTATTTTTGAGACAGTCTCACTCTGTTGCCCAGGCTGGAGTGCAGTGGCACGGTTTCGGCTCACTGCAACCTCCGCCTCCCAGGTTAAAGCAATTCTCCTGCCTCAGCCTCCTGAGTAGTTGGAATTACAGGCATGCGCCACCACAACCAGCTAATTTTTGTATTTTTAGTAGATACAGGGTTTCATCATGTTGGCCAGGCTGGCCTGCCTTGGCTTCCCAAAGTGCTGGGATTACAGGCGTGAGTCACCGCACCCAGCCTTGTTTATTCTTTAATGGTTTAACTACTTCTTCAAAGATAACACAAAGAGAAACTTTAGCCAATTTTAATTATTCACAGATGCCCAAATTCAATTATTCGTATTAATTTATAACAGGAAAATTATATGTTAAAGCACACATTAGACACCTCCAGAAGTTTCTACTTACTTATTGTGGTCCCAGTCTTCTTTGTCAACATATATTTTGCTGTATCTTTCTGACATCTATTAGTAGTTCTTTTAATTATCTGCTGGTCCTTTGTTCCTGCTAGACTTTCTAGTTTTAACTTCTCATGATATCATACAACCAAATGGCACCAAGCTTCACTGTTTCTGGTATCTTTAAAATGTTGCGTTTAAAATGCTTAAAATGTGTGTGCTATCAGCAAATCAACATACATGAAGAAGATCCAAACGTGGTTTCGTCTCTTTTTAATGTCTCTCTTTTTTTTTTTTTTTCTCAGCAAAGTAGTATGGAATTGGTCATTGTCAAAGTAAGAAAGAAGCAGGCAATGCAACAGCGTGGCCTAGGATGGGAGAAGGCTTAACAATGGTCAGCAGACCAGGTCTGTGATTTAGAGACCATCAGTTCGCCTTTCTGGGCCTCAGTTTCCCATTGGCAAAAAATAAGCCATTGAAGCTGACTGAGCTCTGTGTTTGCAGTCCTGACTTTCCACTGTATTGTAAGAGGCAGTATTTGGGAGTAGTAGGTATGATTTCTAACCCATAACCCATTTTAGATCAATTAGAAAGGAATAATGTAGATCTTGAGAAATACGACCATCAGGGTGCCCCTGAGAAACAGGTAGTCACCTCTCTTCCTGGCGAGATGAGGAAATTGTGGTTTAAAAACAAAAAGCCCTAAGTTGCAGTCCTTCACTCACTGATTAGGAAAAAAAAAAAGCTAAATCGGTGTTTTTCTTAACAAAACAAAACTGTAAACAGAAGGTTTTGAGGTAAAAGGAAAGTATATGAGAATAAAAACAAGTTTATTAAGTATTTTAAATTGTAAGCCACCCAATTGTTCCAAAACACAAAAGCCTTCCCTGTTTTTGTTACTCAGTGGCCCTGTGATTTAAAGCTGCTGACAACACCAGCCGCTCACAATGACAACGTCCCCCTTTCTTCCGTGCACAGTCCTAGCAGACACTCATTTGTATGTATGGTTTCAGCCTGTCTGCCGTGTCTGGCCAAAGGGACAGATACTAATGGCATATGTTAATTACTATCCAACAACTTCCTTTCATTAGAGTGTTTATTAACATTCTCACTTCTGCCCATTGAACCAGTTGGCACGAGGGTCTGCTGGCAGCCCTGAGTTCACGTGCTGTTTTCACTCCGGGCCCACAAGATATAATAGATTTTTCCTTTTGAATAATGAAACTCTTTCTGTTTCTAGCTCAGCCGAGAGCTTTCTGAGATGTCCAAAAGATGACAGCAAAATAGTAACTTGGAAACAAATGCTTTGCCGCTGTGGCCAGCATCAGAGTTGGTCTAGATATATTTTGCTACTATAACAGGATAGGCATCCATCTAATTGTTTAGACATCTCTTCTTTATCACTAACTGGTACCAAATAACCCTTATTCTAACTGTACATACTCAGAAGCTATGAGATAATATATGTATTAGTGAGGATATAAACGATTTTAGAAGGAACACCAGCCTTCTCTAAATACATCTCCAGGCCAGGTGCAGTGGCTCATGCCTGTAATCCCAGCAGTTTGGAAGGCTGAGGCAGGTGGATTACTTGAGATCAGGAGTTCAAGACCAGCCTGACCAACACAGTGAAAACCCATCTCTACTAAAAATACAAAATTAGCTGGGTATGGTGGCAGGAGCCTGTAATCCCAGCTATACTCAGAAGACTGAGGCAGGAGAATCACTTGAACCCAGGAGGAAGAGGTTGCAGTGAGCCGAGATCGGACCACTGCACTCCAGCCTGGATGACAGCAAAACTCTGGCAAAAAAAAAAAAAAAAAAAAAACCCAAACCATTTCCAGATTAGATTTCTCAATAGCATGACAATACACAGTTTACTAAAATTTAAGAGGGTAGGGATTGGGAAATGGGGAAAGTAAAATATTGGGGGAAAAGTCTAAAAAGCCAAAATGGTGGGCAGCATGATGAACTATGAACTGACATCTGCAGCATTCATATTTCACAGTAACAACACCATTAACCATAAAAAAATTCTCTAGATCTGTCCGTTTCATTGACTGCACATGTGCCTTTAAAGTGCTGTGAGGAGGGTGATGGACAAGCCACCACCAGAATGACAAAGCAGGAATGACATGGTAAACAAGTGTTCTTCAGCGACCTCCCCCAGTGACGAGGTCCCTCAGCCATCACTTGTGGCAGAATATCAAATGCAGGAGAGAGATAGTGCAGAATGCTAAAGAGGCAGTTCTTAGACAGTCGCTTTGTTGGGTTATCATAGTAGATGCCACTTTAAAGGGGACCAGAAGTTTTGTTCTCATCTGATCAAGTCCCTCTACACAAATATTAGACGAATGGTTTTGTTGTTGTTTTTTTTTTTTTTTTTTTTTGCTTTCAAATTAGAACACAACAAAGAAAAGTAATTTTGCCAAATGATTCCATAGCTGCAAAGACATGGGGCTTTAGTACTTTCTTTTTAAATTAAAGCAAAAGCTGGTCTGTGCATTATATTCTTAGCCCTGTGAGGAGGCCATACTCCTCCTCCCTTCTCTTTCTTTTTTTCTTCCTTCCCTTTCTTCCTTCCTTCCTTCTCTCTCTCTCTCTGTTTCTCTCTCTCTCTCTCTCTCTCTCTCTCTCTCTCGATGCAGTTTCGCTCTTGTTGCCCAGGCTGGAGTGCGGTGGCGCGATCTCGGCTCATTGCAACTTCCACCTCCCAGGTTCAAGCAATTCTCCTGCCTCAGCCTCCCAAGTAGCTGGGATGACAGGCATCCACCACCATGCCTGGCTAATTTTTTGTATTTTTAGTAGAGACGGAGTTTCACCATGTTGACCAGGCTGATCTTGAACTCCTGACCTCAGATGATCCACCTGCCTCAGCCTCCCAACATGCTGGGATTACAGGCGTGAGTCACCGCAACTGGCCCACACTCCTTTTCTTCTCAATCCTCAGGTCCCAGCCACCAGAACCACCAGCTCCCCAGGATATGTGATGTGAAGCTATGACCGTACTGAGTCACATTCTCTCATGGGTCAAGGAGCCCTGGGCAGGAAAGTCTTTGGCATTTTGTGGGAAGGCAGATGCAGGAGTGCCACCAGCCGTAAGAAGGATGCTTTAGTGGGGGTAGTCATGAATCAACAAATTCGTGTTACCTACAAACAGCTGATATTCAGCTGTCACGCACCAGTATGGCCGTATCTACTAATTTCTAAAATACAAAAATACTTCTGTACTGATTGGCAAAACATCTCTACCTTGAACCTCCCCAGTGCCTTCCTCTGCTGCAGACATAGCAATCTCTTCCCCAGGACCCCCTGAATTTCATAAGACCAGCGTTAGCACCTGGCTCTATGGGGGCCTGCAGGACTCTGCTCCAGTGCTGGGACTGGCATTGTACAGAAACAGCCGTGCTGCTGACATGGATGTATATATTTAGACTATCATCCTTTCCTATGGTGTCTTGGAATTAGGGTGGTATTAGTGATACACAGAAGAATCAAACACTGACCAGCGTCTTCCAGAAGCTCCCAATTTGGTGGATCATGAAAAACGCTCTGTGCTAAGCCCCAGGAATTTTGAAATGGTGCCACTTTGGTGAAACTAATCTGCAGGCTTGGAAACTGGACTATATCAACCTGCTAGAGTGAGTCAGGTTCTCAGGGACAGATTCACATCACTCAAGCTCTCAGGAGGTTGCTATCCAAACCAAAATGACAATTTATTAATTTGCAACAAGAAATAAGAACTTCTAAGCTGAGTGGACATTTGTGTCACCTTGACTAACATGTTCTTTCCCAGTAGAAAACCAAAAGGAAGACAAATGGTAATGAGAATGCTGCTTGAGCACAGACTGAGCAGGGGATATTAGAAGGATGGTTTAATGTCAAAGGGTGTTTTTTTTTTTTAGACGGAGTCTCACTCTGGCACTCAGGCTAGAGCTGGAGTGCAATGGTGCAATCTTGGCTCACTGCAACCTCCACCTCTTGGGTTCATGCAATTCTCCCGCTTCAGTCTCCTGAGTAGCTGGGATTACAGGTGCCTGTCACCACGCCTGGCTTATTTTTGTATTTTTAGTAGAGATGGGGTTTCATCATGTTGGCCAGGCTGGTCTCAAACTCCTGACCTCAAAAATGATCCACCTGCTTCAACCTCCCTAAGTGCTGGGATTACAGGAGTGAGCCACCGTGCCCAGCCAGGTGTCAAATTTTCTTAAGCTTGTGCCTTCATCTCTTCTTTGGGGACAGACCTGCCAAACAGATAGGACTGGATGTTTCCATGAGGTTGCCCATGCACTGCCCCCTTGGCTAGACCTTCCTCTCTGACTCCCACTTTCCCTGTTCCATGCAGACATCCTGCTTTGGTTGACATGTTCTATCTTTAGATTTGTTAATACAACCAACCAGCCTCCTGCCAAACTCTGTTGATTTCTTACTCCCAGCTTGGAAGGTAGGTCCCCTTTCCCAACCTCCTCAACCCCCACACACCGAGATCCTACTGTTTGAACTAGACTGTTGTCATTTAACTCATTGGTTCCCAATTAGGCTGAACTTTTGAAGTATCTGAGAAATTTTTAAAAATACTGATGCACGGTTCCCATCTCCAGAAATTCTGATTTAATTGATATGGGGTACAGTCTGAACAGTGGGCTTTTTTAAAGCTCCCCAAAATATGTGACCAGAATATTGGGTCCTAAAGAGTTAAAATTCAAAGGAAAGAGTTTTGTGGTTGAGCGAAGTTTAGGAATCATTGATTTAGCTCTTAGAGCTGGCAGATGCTTCCACCTGTACCAGCTCTTAGCAAATGCCAGTATTCCAGCCTGACATGGTGAATTATTTGGTCTAGGGTAGGAGCCAGGCATTAGGCATTTTTACAGAGCTCCCCAGATAAGTCCAATGTGTAGCCAAGGTTGAAGTCCGCTGGTCTAAACATCAGCTTGTCTGACTCTCCTGTGTCAGTTCCTTCTTGGACATGCATTGCACAGAGCAGAGCACAGGAGAGCCACCAGGTGCAAGATCTGTAGAGGTGAGCAGCAGGGGTCTGCATGTGTCACCCCATGGCAAACACAGGAAGAGCCTGTGGGCACAATGTGGCAGAGGAGCTCAAAGCATGTTTGATTCTCTACTTCTATACCAACTTTATGATATTTCCCTGGCATGGACATGGGCTGGGCTATAGAATCCTGGGTCCATTTTCTACCATAGCTTTGGGCAACTTTTTTTTTTTTGGCTCACTGCAACCTCTACCTCCCGAGTTCAAGTGCCTCAGTCTCCCAAGTAGCTGGGATTACAGGCACTTGCCATCATGTCTAGTTAATTTTTGTATTTTAGTAGAGACAGGGTTTCACCATGTTGGCCAGGCTGGTCTCGAACTCCTGACCTCAGGTGATCCGCCTGCCTCGGCTTCCCAAAGTGCTGGGATTACAGGCCTGAACCACCACACAGCTTTGGGCAACTTTAATAGAAGTCGATGAGTCTGGGTGTGCTTGAGAAAGTGTGCTCGGCTGCATGCTTTTCCAGAAGGACTCTGACTCCCTTGTCTTCTGTGGGTGCTCTTTGGTTGCTCCCTTGCCTCTTCACCAGGGACCCTGGCTTTCTGGAGGCTGCCATCTTGAAAGAGGCTGTCCTGCATTTTTGTGCTATTCTCTTTAGCAGTAGCTATGCTTGGCAGAGAAGCAAGTGACTGGAGAATTCCGATCTGTCATCTTCCTAAATTGCCTAAGGATTTTCCAGTTTCCTCACAATTCCCCAATTTCCTGTTGTCATTTTGAACCTTTCCAGTGTGCATGAGAATTCATTTGTGTTTTCCCAGTGTGCGCAGTCTTGTCTGATGGCGGGGCATATGGGAAAGCCATCAGCTCTGCTCTGTAAGCAACTTTTTAAAATAAAATGCATTCCTAGGAGAGGAAAAGGCAGTGGGCAGGGCAGAGGACTGCTCCAGCACCTCCACCCTTCCTTTTCCTGGGACTGCCAGTCATGGGACTAAAAATGAATTTTGAGAGTAGGGACAAGGGGAACAGAGGAGGGCCACCATGTATGGTTGGGCAGGTGACACACAGCATAGTTCTAGGGACATCACTGACAGCGTTCTATGGTCATAGAGCCCTACAGCCACTGCCCCCACTGCCATATCCCTCAGTCCTGGCAGAAGCACTGTGTTTTTGAATTCCAGCTCTTCAGCGGCCTCAGATTCTGCTTACGTTGTACTTCTGAGAAAAGCAGCACCAGAGAAGTTGCTTGTTTGCTCTGGGATTCACTTTGTTCATCTAGAAATAAATAGGTGCATAATTCTAAAAGTCATTAGAAATTATGCCAGGACTTGGCATAATTCTAAAAGTCACTTTCTGCAGGCCTGCGGGAGCCCAGCTGTTGGCATGACTGAAACCATTTGTATATAATCTCTGATAAAATAAAGAGAACATTAATTTGAATCTGCTAGCAGACATCTTGGAGATCATTTGTCTGACACCTGCACCAAATTTCTCCACACGAGGAAGGCAGAGGTATAAAGTCACATGGTAAGCTCGTGGCAGATAACACCCAGGTCCTCTTGATTATGTTATCCCTGAGCATCCCAACTCCAACTCCCTGCCCTGTCATTACTAGAGTAATAAACCAAATTTCACTAGTTTGTGCCCACACCAGTCAGCCAGGACCTCTTCAGTCTTCTGCAATATGTCTTCCCGTGTTACTTCTACAAGTCTCTGTATACTCATGGACAAATTAACTCTTGCCACGCACTCATCATTCCACTGATCACCAACAGGGATCTCGGTGCTCACTAAGCCTCTTTTTCCCACCAGACACCTGTTGGCGCTGCTGTCTCATACCACAGCAGCGGAAAGCAGTAGGGCCCCTCAGGATACTAAAGTTACTCTGTCTCCACCTCCCTCCTTGTTTTAGTGTATAAACCCTAAGGTAAGCTGCATTTTTGAAAGCTCTGACCTTCTCTTTGTAGAACTTGCAAGGGCCTATGACAGGGGCAAGCTGTTCATGTGAGGCTCCTGCTTCCCTTAGGGTGAGTTCTTTCCCTGAAGGCTTCTCTGTTCTTCATGCAAATAATGTCTTATAGGCCAACCCCAGCAGTTCATTTCCGTCTTTTATGTCCATGATGATAATTGGATATTGAAGGATCTAGTTAGCTTGAGGAGAGGAGGTGCCGTTTGACGTTTGTTATGAATGTGGTCTAAAATAAGACTCACTTTGTGTCTCTTGATTGTTTCATCTATGAAAGCCCCCATTCCATCCCCATCAGTCTGCACTTTCAATTACTGCAAACTCTAGCAGAGTAGGACAGTGCCCAAGAAGCAATTGTCGTCTGCCCACTACACCTCCAAGGTAGACGGATGCAGATCCAGGCTTTGCAAGGCCTGAGGGCTTGTATAATTTTTGGCACCATCTTGTTTGTTTGTTTGTTTGTTTTGAGACGCAGTTTCTCCCTATTGCCCAGGCTGGAGTGCAGTGGCACAATCTTGGCTCACTGCAACCTTCACTTCCTGGGTTTGAGCGATTCTCCTGCTTCAGCCTCCCGAGTAGCTGGGACTGCAGGTGCCCATCACCACACTCGGCTAATGTTTGTATATTTAGTAGAGATAGGGTTTCACCATGTTAGCCGGGGGTCTTGAACTCCTGACTTCAAGTGATCTGCCCGCCTTGGCCTCCCAAAATGCGGGAATTACAGGCATGAGCCACTGTGCCAGGTCTTTGGCACCATCTTAAATAAAAAAGAATACATGAAGAAGAAGAGAAAAAGAACATAAAATGCCTAATATAAAGTCAGGTACAGAAGTGATTTCTTTAGAATTAGAAAAGAAATCACAACAAATTAAAAAAATTTAAAACCTGATCAATAACAGAAACACTACAAAGTCTAGAAAAATACTATCTTTTTTTTTTTTTTTGGAGACAGAGTCTTGCTCTGTCACCCAGGCTGGAGTGCAATGGCGCGATCTCAGCTCACTGCAACCTCTGACTCCTGGGTTCAAGAAATTCTCCTGCCTCAGCCTCCTGAGTGGCTGGGATTACAGGCATGCGCCACCATGCCCAGCTAAGTGTTGTATTTTTAGTAGAGACGGGGTTTCACCATGTTGGTCAGATTAGGAGTCTCAAACTTCTAACCTCAGGTGATCCACCCCTCTCAACCTCCCAAAGTGCTGGGATTACAGGCGTGAGCCACCATGCCCAGCTATTGTTGTAATTTTTATTGCTAAACTGCTAGGCACATCTTTCTAAATGCCTTTTCATTACATTTTTGGGGGCTGCACACTTATTTATATTGCCATGATTTTGTACTATCAATGTCTGTAGTGATAATAAATAATTCAGTCTTCCCTCTAGCATGGTTGAGGGGAAATTGTCTTTTATTACTATCAGTAATTAGAAAAGTTTTCTTGGCTTCACAACATGTTATTGGTCATATCATGTAAACTTTTAGGAGAGGGAGAACCTCTGAAATTTCTTTCATATATAAGCCATAAGGTTCCAGGGCATTCAAACGTTTGCACAGTAGCTAATCTTCAATGCTTTTTGGATTGGTGATACTCATTAACTGAGTTAGTGGGAGGGATTCTAAAACTTAAGCTTCATTGACCTTCTGGAAACCTGCCTCCTTGACTTCCCACCCATCTGCTCTGGAAAATGAGTAGGAAATGCCCAACAAACCTCTTTCTCATTCCCACTGCTACCTGCCAGTGTGCTGGGGTGGCTACAACCATTGCCATTGCTCAGCTCGAGCTTAGAATGAAGGTGTGCATAGAGGGCAGCTGCGGCTGAGACACTGAAACTAGAATCAGGGTCCCAAGCTGACTTCCTTCTGGTGCTTAAAGCACTTCCGCTTAGTAAGTGGATACATTTAAGTTGGATCAAGTTACTAAGAAAACGTTGGGCATGAATTATTGTTCTTGTGTATTACACGCACTGTGTCTTCTTTCTTTGATTGAGTGGTTTTCAAACGTGCTGCAGAGACTCTTGGGTTTCCTTGGAGGTTCCTCAGAGACCACTTAGAAGAGTGTGAGGTGAGGTGGTGCCTTGATCAGGGGATGGGGAGCACAGTGGTCGGGGGTCTTGGTCCACTGTCAGTCATACTTCATCAGATTCAACAGAATTAAATGCAAGTGTTTTGCTTGAAAATGTTCGAAAAATTTTCCAATCAGTCCATTTTAATCAGGAACAAGCATTATGCTTCCTAGATCTGTCCTCTCTGCCATTTAGAAATCTTATCAATTTATTTGCCAACAATGAAGAGTCAAAGCACTTACATAAATGCAATTAAACGATTATCCTGCTTCTGTGTTTTGGTAATACACATTCATAGAATATGTATGTCAGTTTGTTTCAGGATTACATTCTTTTTTGCTTTACTTTGTTTTCAGTCTTCTGTTCAAAATGCAGTTGTTTGAATGAAAAACATTTTGTTTCCGTTACTTAACACAGATGCCCTGGGAACACCAACATTTCTTGGTACAGCAGGGACACATCTACTGGTTGGCATTTAATAAGTTTTGGGTTTTTTTTTAACTTTCTTTTTTAGCTCTCAGAGCTATTCCTGTATTCACTTGAGGTTTGCCCTAGTATTTCTTCTCTGGCTTTCTTTACCAAGCTCTACATTTTGCCAACTCTTCCAGTTAGGTGTTTGCTTTTGTAAGATAATTTGCGAATGAGGCATGATTAGCATTTTTTCAGATGTTGTTTGTCAGTTTTGTGTTCTAATTCTCTTTCTCTCTCTTTTAAAGGTCGTGGTACATGTACTACCTTCCTGTCTTCTTTCTTATCTTCAGGAGCTGGTCAGGAATCACATACTTTAGGCGACTAGTAAGCCAACTTATACTTGGATAGGTAGCTACTTGAATGACTTGGTACTTCTGATTCCAAGTCTTCCTTCCTGTTTTTTTCCCTTCTATGGGCTCTTTAGGAGATGACTTTGGCTCCATCTCTGATTCCACATGTTCCACCTGAGAAATCCTACCTACCTACCATGGCTCCAGTACCACATGTGCAACAGTGACACCCATTTGTCTCTGAAGCTGTGTCTGCTTTCCTGAGTTCCAGACCCCCATTTTTAATGACTAACAAGCTATCACTAGGAAGTCCCTCAGTGCCTCAAATACAATGTGCCCAATATTAAATTATATCTTGCAATAAAGGATTAATTTGCCTCCACGTCATGTGATACACCACTGTGTTTGTTCTCTAATATTATTTGCTTTTGAGAGAAGTATAATGTGAATTTAATAAATCCCTTTTCAGGTTCGGCTATATTCAAAATGGAAAGAACAAGTTTAAAAGAAAATAGCTATTTTTAGAAGTAATCTGCTACACTTGCACATGAGGTAGTCAAAACAAGCCATTGCTCATTGTGTTAAAGGTTCACCAACCTTCTGGGACCCTAAGACTCCGTCCTCTGGTGGGGGAGGCACAGGCCCAAGCTGGTTCGTGACACATAGCTGGAAAACTATAAAATATGGAATATCTTCCTTCAAAAATCTTAATTTTGAAAAATTTAAAAACCCTGTGAAAACATGCCTTTTTTGACTGAAATTTGAAAACAAAAACACTTTCTGAGAGGGGCCTGGTTGTGGTGGCTCACGCCTGTAATCCCAACACTTTGGGTAGCCGAGACGGGTGGATGTCTTGAGGTCAGGAGTTTGAGACCAGCCTGACCAACAGGGCGAAACCCCGTCTCTACTAAAAGTGCAAAAATTAGCCGGGCGTGGTGGCATACAACTGTAGTCCCAGCTACTGGGGAGGCTGAGGCAGGAGAATCGCTAGAACCCAGGAGGCAGAGGTGGCAGTGAGCCAAGATTGTGCCACTGCACTCCAGCCTGGGTGACAGAGTAAGATTCCGGCTCAAAAAATAGCAAAATAAAAAATAAAATAATAAACACTTTCTGAGGGGAGATCAATAGGCCTTACCAGACTGCTGAAGGAGTCCGTGGCACAGAAGAGGCTAAGTAAGAACCCCCATGGGAGAGAAAAGCAAGAAGGCAAGTTTGACTGGGGGGAAGTGGAGATGTCATAGTTGAGCTACCGGCTAGAGGGAAGGAGATCACTAGGACTGGAGATGCTGTAATATTGAGGTTTTCTGCTGAGGGCTATGGGAAGTTATTGGAGGCTTTTGAGTAGGGAAGTAACATGATCTAAGTATTTGGCCACCCTGGCTAAGGTATAGGGGAATGATTGCTAAGGTTATGAGTGCTCTCCTGGAGACCATAAAAAGGTCAGCCCAGTTGGAAGATGCCGGGAACTTGGGCTAGGGTGGTAGAGGTGGAGGCGGTGAAAGAGGTCACGATGATGAATGTATTTGGAAGGTAGAACTGACAGAATTTCATGACAGACTGAATGTGGGTGTGTGAGGGAAAAGAACACTCAGGCAAGACTTTTAGGTTTGTAGCAAGTGGGTGAGTCGTGGTGCCACTTATCAAGAGGGAGAAGATTGGGGAGGAGTAGGTTTGGGAGTGGGGAATGAAGCTGCTATGGAACCAAGAGTTCTTTTTGGAACATGTTAACTTTGAAGGGCCTATGAGCCATGCACATGGAGCTACTGAGCAGAAAGTTGGGTGTAAGTCTGGCGTTTGGAAAGGAAATAAGGACTGGAGGGCTAAATTAGGGGATCCTGGATATACAATAGGCATAAGCTGTGGTTTGGATATTTGTCCCCTCTGAACCTCAGGTTGAAATTTGATCACCAAGGTTGAAAGCGGGGCCTAGTGAGATGTGTTTGGGTCATGGGAGCAGATCCCTCATGAATAGATGAATGCCCTCTCCCAGAGGTGAGTTTTCACTGTATTAGTTCGCACAAGAGTTGTTAAGAAGCGCCTAGCACTGCCCTACTCTCTCTTTCCTCCTCTCTCCCCAAGTGATTGCTACACAGAGCTGCTCCCCTTCACCTTGCTCCATGAGTAGACAAAGCCTGAGATTCTCATCAGATGCAGATGCCAATTCTCAAACTCTCCAACCACCAGAATCATGAGCCAAATGAACCTTTTTCTATATACACATTAGCCAGCCTTAGGTATTCCTTCCTAGCAACACAAAATGGACCAAGAGAATTTATAAAGTCATGAGACACGATGAGATCACCTAGGGAGCGAATATAGCTAGTGCTCTGAATGGCCAACACTTAGAGGCTTGGAAGAGAAGGAGGAGTTGGCAAAGCTGACTGAAAGTGGCAGCCAGTGAGACAGGAAGATAGGATGAACGTTTAACCCATTTCCCGTTTAGAAAAACAAAGTGCAGCTTGCTGCCAGTATGGTATTCTCAGGGCAAACGGGAAATAGGTTAAAGAAAGAAAGAAAGAATTTGAATTATAAGACATGCCTTAGTTCAGATGCTACAGAATATTTTAGAAACCTAATTTTGTAACACAAACAATAATAGTGGAACAGAGTACGTTACAACTTTTGGATTCCATGGGAAACCGTGGCTTATTCATGGATAGAATCCTAGATTGAAGAACTTGATACCTGTGAATCCTAGACCATGGTTGGCTTTTAGCATTTTCTGTTCTTGGGCAAGTTGTTTTGCCACTTTGATCTTTTTTTTTTTTTTCCTTTTTTTCTGTCTATAAATTGAGATCCATACAGCTAACCTATTTTGTAGGAAGATAGTGAAAACTTTCACGTATCCACGAGAGAAGATGGACCACAATGCGTGTTACAATATCAAGGAGTTAAACATTCCGGAGGAATTCTGTGTTCAGCACGGCTCTTATTTGGGCCCTGAGATCACCAGTCTGAGTCTCCATTATATAACTCTAATAGGGCCTGCACTAGACCAAAGTGTGAGAGGAAAATTTGTCATTGGCTGCTCCATGTCTTATTCAGGCACTTCCAGCCTTACTTTGTCGGGCCTCAAATGGAGCTCCTGAATCTGGCTTCTTCAACGGTCTCCCATGCTGACAATCTTTCCCAGGTCTCTCCCCGACCGTGCAGGATGGCTTCCATTTCCCAGCCCCTCGGGGCTGCACCTTCGGGATGCATGCTGCTGACTCCCTTCCCTACCTTCCTCAGTACTAAGTGCACTAAGTGCAGAGGCTGCTGGAGGTGTGGGAAAAATCTGGACCTCAATAGATGAAAATGGGGACTCTAACTTTGTTTCCCATTCTTCCCATTGTCTGTAACTCAGCGTCTGCCTCCTGTGCCTCCTCTTTTCCTGTTGTATGGCTAACACCAGACCCCAGTCTCTTCAGTGGCACTCAACTTTTTCAAGTCACAAGATGGAAGCATTTTGGAAGAGGAGTAAAGGACCCGGACTCTGATACCATGCCACCACAAACTCGGGCAGGCACTTCAAAGCAGAGAGTCTCATATTCCACTTCTGAGAATCACATGGTCTAGATGAGCTCTAAGTCCTTCACACTCAATAATTTCACAGTCTTTTTTATTATTAATATTATTTTCAACAGAAAAATCATAATTGTGTATTTATGGGGTACAATGTGATGTTTTGATATATGTACACAAGGAATGATTAAATCAAGATAATTAACATATCCATCATCTCAGTTGCTTATTATTTTAAAAAATTTGCCTATCATTTTTATGGTGAGACATTTGAAATGTATTCTTAGTTATTCTGAAATACACATACATTATTATTGACTATAGTCACCCTGCTAGGCAATAGATCTCAAAACCTATTTTCCCTGTCTACAAAGAAACTTTGTACTCTTAGATCAACAACTCTCCATTCACGCCCTCCCCACACACCATCCCCAGCCTCTGGTGACCACCATTCTACTCTATAATTCTGTGAGTTCAACCTTGTTAGATTCTGTGGATAAGTGAGATTATGTGGTATTTGTCTTTCTGTGCTTGGCTTATTTCACTAAGCATAATGTCCTCCAGATTCCTCCATGTTGTTCCAAATGACAGGACTTCCCCCATTTGGGGGCTGAATAATATTCCATTGTGTCCATATACCACAATTTCTTTATCCATTCATCCACTGATAGACATTTAGGTTGACTCCATATTTTGGCTAACAATGCCACAATCTTTTTTTTTGAGATGGAGTCTCACTCTGTCACCCAGGCTGGATGGAGTGCAACGGCATCATCTTGGCTCACTGCAACCTCCGCCTGCCAGGTTCAAGCAATTCTCCTCCCTCATCCTCCTGAGTAGCTGGGATTACAGGTGCCTGCCACCACGCACAGCTAATTGTTGTATTTTTAGTAGAGACAGGGTTTCACCATGTTGGCTAGTCTCAAACTCCTGACCTTAAGTGATCCACCCACCTTGGTTTCCCAAAGTGCTGAGATTACAGAGGTGAGTCACTGCGCCCAGCCACCACAATCTTATATAAGGGACTAAGATAATAGGAATTCATCACCAGATAGCACAACAGTCCTCCTGGAGAGCAGGAAGAATTCTCAGGGTGCTGCCAAATTCAGAAGAACAGACTAGTTTTTCAGATTCAGTCTGCCTCGGTGTCATGATGGTAAGGGTGGAAATATCAAAAGCAAGGATTTGCAGATGCCACCATTATCTTTCTTTCTGCATCTGCAAAATGACCCTGGCTCCACATGGGCACAGATTGACTCCATGTGGGCACAGATTTACCTTTTTTTTTTTTTTTAATGAAGTCTTGCTCTATTGCCAGGCTGGAGTGCAGTGGTGTGATCTCGGCTCACTGCAACCTCAGACTCCCTGGTTCAAGTGATTCTCCTGCCTCAGCCTCCCTAGTAGCTGGGATTACAGACACATGCCACGACGCCCGGCTAATTTTTGTATTTTTAGTAGAGACGGGGTTTCACCATGTTGGCCAGGATGGTCTTGATCTCTTGACCTTGTGATCCACCCTCCTCAGCCTCCCAAAGTGTTGGGATTACAGGCCTGAGCCACTGTGCCCGGCCCAGATTTACCTTTTTAAGGCTAGATTTTGATGTCATTTCCAAATGTGCCAAAGATCTAGAAGAAGCCACATAAAAGAGAATGGAGAGGAAAATACTACTCAATCCTCATTTCTCAAGGCCGGGAAAAGGAGTAGTAAATGGAATTTTGGAACACTGAGTAGTCTCCTTGGGGAGAAAAAAGACATCCACTATCTGGCTGGCTTTGGATTTTGTTGGGGAGAGTCCAAAATCAGACAAAGGATGCCTGAGAAATAAGATATAGCCCTTAAGTATCCAGTTTTCCAAAATGTCTGCAATTTAATTAAACAAGAGGGTTGATCTACCTCTTGAGGAGCTATTTTTAATTAAACTTTGCGTTTGCATTTCTCCTCTCTGCTCTGTGGGGGCATTGCAGGGTAGCAGAGGGAGCAGTCATCTGGCCACACAGGATAGTTTGGGAAAGTCCCACTGATGAGTTAACAGAATGCTTTAATGTGACTCCCACTGACTCTTCATTTTCACCAATGTTCTCAGTAGTGTTAGTAAAACTTGTGTCATGTTATTTATTCTTTCGTGACCTGTCTGCAAAATACCCCTTCTATATAGAACTCGAACACTGACTAAATTTCTGGTCAAGTTTCAGTTCTTCCATCTATAAAATAGTGCCACAAATCTTACTCTTAATACAGAATTGTTTTTATGCTTTGGGTTAGGACCAAAAAGCTCATGACAATGTGTGTGGCATGATATCTCAGGCATGGTAGCAAAATTTGTGAAAAGTCAAGATAACAGTCACCCTATATATTAGTCTGTTTTCACCCTGCTGATAAAGACATACCCGACACTCCAGCCTGGGTGACAGAGCAAGACTCTGTCTAAAAAAAAAAAAAAAGACATACCCCATACCCGACACTCCAGCCTGGGCGACAGAGCAAGACTCCGTCTAAAAAAAAAAAAAAAAAAAAAATACCCGATACCCGACAGTGGGAAATTTACAAAAGGAAGAGGTTTATTTGACTTACTGTTCCACATGGCTGGGGAGGCCTCACAATCATGGTGGAAGGCAAGGAGGAGTAAGTCATATTTTACATGGATGGCAACAGGTAAAGAGAGAGCTTGTGCGGAGAAACCCCCGTTTTTGAAACCATCAGATCTTGTGATACCCATTCACTATCATGAGAACAGCATGGGAAAGACCCGCCCCCTGATTCAATCATCTCCCACAGGGTCCTTCCCACAACATGTGGGAATTATGGGAGTTACAAGATGAGACTTGGGTGGGGACACAGAGCCAAACCATATCACCTTGCAATGAAGGGAAGAAACTGTCACTGGGGACATTGCTTGAGTATGACATATTTTTAATCCTTAGTGTGAAGAGAACTCCATTTGGATAATAAGGAAATCAAACTACTATGTAGACATTATTCTCACAAACTACTCACGTTCTAACTTAAAGAAACTTCTACGCAATGAAAAAATAAATGGGCAAACTGATTGACCAGGAAGGTCAAGATGGATGAGGAAAGATGGGTGTGTATTAATGAAGTGGTAATTGTCTTTCTATAAACTGGCTGTAATAATTTGAAACTGTGTAGCCATTTTGTGTTTTGGAGAAACATACAGCACAAAAACCACGTTTCTGCTGAGTCCTCTAGCAGATATACACAATCCAAATGCCTCCATGTAAACTCTTGGAAATGGTGAGTCAGAACAGCATAATTTCAGATTGAAAACAAAATATGCCAAAGCAATTCAGCTTTTTTTTTTTTTTTTTTTTGAGACAGGGTCATATATTTTTTGTTTTCCTTTTAGGACTTCAGTAGTTCTAATGTGACTTCAATAATACTAATATGGACAGGAACCGTGGCTCATGCCTGTACTCCCAGCACTTTGGGAGGCCAAGGCAGGTAGATCACCTGAGATCAGGAGTTCGAAACCAGTCTGACCAACCGGGTGAAACCCCGACTCTACTAAAAATACACAAATTAGACGGGCATGGTGGCAGGCACCTGTAGTCCCAGCTACTCAGGAGGCTGAGACAGGAGAATTGCTTGAAGCCGGGAGGCAGAAGTTGCAGTGAGCTGAGATTGTGCCGCTGCATTCCAGCCTGGACGACAGAGTGAGACTCCATCTCAAAACAAAACAAAACAAAATAATAATAATAATATCTATTCATCTAAGAATACTTTTTCAAGACAATCTTTTTTTTTTTTTTTTTTTTTTTGAGACGGAGTCTGGCCCTGTCGCCCAGGCTGGAGTACAGTGGCCGGATCTCAGCTCACTGCAAGCTCCGCCTCCCGGGTTTACGCCATTCTCCTGCCTCAGCCTCCAGAGTAGCTGGGACTACAGGCGCCCGCCACCTCGCCCAGCTAGTTTTTTGTATTTTTTAGTAGAGACGGGGTTTCACCGTGTTAGCCAGGATGGTCTCGATCTCCTGACCTCGTGATCCACCCGTCTTGGCCTCCCAAAGTGCTGGGATTACAGGCTTGAGCCACCATGCCCGGCCTCAAGACAATCTTAACATTTTCAGACTGATTTTCTAGTTCCATAAAATTTCACTTCATACATAAGGAAAACAGTCAGTAAGAAATCCATGAATGTCAAATTTTAGAAGTAGTTTAGTAAAATTGTCTTGTATTCTTGAAGATAAAGTTAACATCACGATGCAATTGAAATGTGCATTACATGGATAGCAAATCTAATCACTGCTTGAATAAGAAACAGAAAAATGCTTTATTGTAGATTTACCATTATGCTTGCTGCTAATGAATTTTTGCAAGTCGGTACAGACAATGACAGGCTCTGCTTACAGGAGGAATATGCACCAACTGCAGTGGAGCAGATTTTTTTGAATGTAAGACTTTGACCATGGGATTAGTGAATGAACTCTCTCAGCACTTTCCTCTTTTCAAACTCCTGCAAAATGTTTGCCCGTATAGCATCCTCTTTGAAGTACAAGTATTGTGTGGATGTACTCAGGGCTCCAAGTGTTCTAATAATATTAATTCTCTTTTAAGAATATCACTGAAATTAAAATATAATATTACCTGCCCCCCCCCCACACACACAAAAGAAGACTCCAGGCCCCCCTAAGAAAACATGCAGCCCACAACTTAAGAAATATCACCGTATAGAATGCTGCTCTATCAGGCACCTCCCAATGGATAGAACAGCAGCAGCACAGTGTTGGTATGGAGGGGCCATCTCCAAGCCCCGAGAACAGGCTTCTTTCCATTCTTTTCTTCCTCATCACTTGACATCACATGTCCTCATCAGTGGATGGACCAAGCTATTGCCAACTGGCTCCTGCCTGGCTGCAGAGGGGCCATCGTCCACCTTTACCAGATGGTGGTGATGAAGACAAGGCTAAGGAACCCTGGACATTGCATCTCTCACTTTAACGTGCACACAATTCCCTGCAGCTGGTGTCCGAATGCACATTCTGACTCCGTAGGCCTGGAGCGGGGCCCAAGACTCTGTTTTTTTAACAAGCTCCCAGGTGATCTATCCAATGCCACTGACTCAGGGCTCACATTTCAAGAAGCAAGAATCTAAGGCCTGCTGGGTTTCGTTCTAGAAATAGCCTTAGAGGAGGCCAATTTTCCATCTTTTACCCCAAGTTATTAGAAAATTGCCTTAACCTTGTGTTTTACTTGGGACTAAGGCGTTTTGGCTTCTATGAAATAGAGCAGGGATGTATTAAGTAGATTAAACAGATTACAAGATTATTTCAATCTTAGATAAAGCAAAGTTTCACTAGACTCAGAGGGTATTTATATTACAGGAATTTTTCATACCACTAGTTGGCATGAAGTTTCAGTATGAGTAACAGCCTAAGAATCAATATGTCAAACTCTAGAAACCCTAAATTAATTATAAATATACTGGGGGAAAATCAATAAATCAAACAATTTAGAAGCAAATGAAATGATTTTGTTTTCCTTTTGTGGTTGGATTTCAGTGACTGCCAAAAGCTTTATGGTATTATTATATCAGCCTATTTCTATACTGATATTAATGGCTAGGAAATATTTTGATTTTTAATTAAATGCTACATATTGTTGGCAGAAACTAATGGCAAAGCTATTTCCTTCATGTGAAGCCTATGAAAATCTTGAATCGTTGTAAATGGAAGTCCAAGTCACCTTAGTTTTAGCAGATGGTGGGTTGTTTTCCTTATATAGCAAAATGTCTGAAGATAGGCAACCTAGAACCAGCAGGTTGGTAATGTCCTGGTCACTGTCTTGGCAATTCTTCAGGCCTTCTCACCATCACACAATAGCTGCCTCTGTTTTAAATGTCAAGTTTGCATTTAAGGCAGGAAGAAGGGGGTTGAGGACAGCATCAGCCTTATCCATCCACTTAACCAGGAGAGCCAGACATTTCCCAGAAGTCCCCAGCAAGCTCCCGCTGGCATGTCATTGGCCAAAGCTATCAAAGGATCATCCTGCAACCTTCCATTAAGGAAGGCAAGGGAGAAGTTTGGAAATAGATCATGGATTAACCCTCCAATTATTTTTATGTCTCAAACTTCTGTTTAAATGAAAAGCAGAATATTGTTTATTTTTTATACTACCTCTTCTTGACAGAAATTGTGGTAGTTTTTAAAAGTATGGGATGCCGGGTGCAGTGGTTCGTGCCTGGAATCCCAGCACTTTGGGAGGCTGAAGTGGGAAGATCGCTTGAGCCCAGGAGTTCGAGACCAGCCTGGGTGATATAGTGAGACCCCATCTCTATTAATTAAAAAAAAAGTAGGAGAGATACATGACATTCTTGAACGGAACCTCAGGGGGTCTAGAAATTTCTGGTTATGGAAAGTGAAAAATATTATCCAAAGTTTCTTCCTAAGAATATGTGAAGTTGTCCTAAAGTGAAAAGATCACATGGTCGTCAACAAAGGTCATCAAGGCATTCTTGATGGTTTCATCTCCCTGAATCTTTCACTGAGACTCCAGAATTTAGTAGGGAAGCTTATTTTTCTCGTGTTTGGAGCCAATTCAGAGCTTTTACAAGGAGAGCTTCCAAAAATACAGTGTTATGCAGTTCCCCAGAGTTCCCTCTCCTAGGCCCCTGGTCCTTCCCTGGTCTCATCTCAGCAGGCCACTGTTCCCAGTGGGCTCACGTGCTGTGGGGACCTCAATGTAGCAGAATTTCACCTTTCTGCAAGCACCAGGTAAGACCTCCTCATTAAGGAACTCAGAGGGAATGTTACAAAGATTCCAGCGCTTGTTCAGTCTTTGATTCCTCAACTTCCTCCTTATTTTGATGCTCTGATATCATATAGTAGTTCTTAGCATTAAACTTTGCATATTTGATATATTTTGAACTTGACATGGATTCTTGGCTTTAACTACTCTAAATTTTAATTCTTTTTTTTTTTTTTTTTTGAGATGGAGTCTTGCTCCATCACCCAGGCTGGAGTGCAGTGGCCTGATCTCGGCTCACTGCAACCTCCGCCTTCCAGGTTCAAGCGATTCTCCTGCCTCAGCCTCCCAAGTAGCTAGGATGACAGACGCGTGCCACCATGCCTGGCTAATTTTTTGTATTTTTAGTAGAGACGGGGTTTCACTATGTTAGCCGGGATGGTCTTGATCACCTGACCTCGTGATCTGCCCGCCTCGGCCTCCCAAAGTGCTGGGATTACAGGCGTGAGCCACCGCTCCCGGCCAATTTTAATTATTTTAATAAATATAAATGTTCTTAGTGATTATTTCTAAAGAAGGATTCATTCGACTCCTATGCAATTGTCTGTGTGAAGAGTATTCTGTTTTCTAGATTTACTGGGAGTTCTGCATTTTTAATCTTCTTACAGAACTGTGAAGTGGATGGCTGCTTTTACATTGTTTTATGATGTTAGGCTAACCTGTTAATATATTTCTTAGGCAGTGCTAGAAGGGATGCTGGGGTTCTAGGTCACAATTCATGCCTGGCCCCTGCCAGTACCAGCTGTCAGCCTCAAACATGATAGAAAATATTTAACCATATGTCAAGACTTCTTTTCACTGTGTCGAGGACCTACATCACAGAGGAAGTACTGGACTATAATCACACAAAATTGTAATTTCAGTAGAGGAAAGTCTATTAATACGTATTTAAATCTATGACAGCAATTTTTTTTTTTTTTTAAGACAGGGTCTCCCTCTGTAACCTTGGTGGCAGTGCAGTGGCACAATCACAGCTCACTGTGCCTCGACCTCCTGGGCTCAAGGGATCCTTCCATTTCGGCCTCCTGAGTAGCTGGGACTACAGGCATGTGCCACCATACCTGGCTAATTTTTTTTAATTTATGTTTTTGTAGAGATGGGGTCTCCCTATATTGCCCAGGCTGGTCTCAAACTTCTGTGCTCAGGTGGTCCTCCCACCTTGGCCTCCTAAAGTGCTGGGATTACAGGCATGAGCCACTGCACCTGACCTATAACAGCATCTTTTGGATGTTTTAATGAGTTATTCTTCCAGATGTAGATATATTTTAAAGAAGATGGGGAAAGAATTCAGAGACATAACTCTGAACGGAAAGAGTTCAGGTCTTGGGACACCTGCATGAAAAACAGATTTTTAGGCAGGGAGTCCTGTCGGGGCCCTTTAAATCATGTTGTGTTGATAGGGTCAAGTGTGCCTGCTTTATCAATCTTTATAAGAATTGGGCCCACCCACACAGTATGATCAAAAAGATCTTACCATGAGGGAAGCTACCCCAGCAGAGCTTGACGTACAGTAAACATCTGGGGTAGGGGCGGTGGTTGAATTGCAAGGAAACAGCGTGGAAAGAGGAAGGGAGAAGCTCTGAAGAGAAATTGAATCTGCTCTTCAGTTCTCCTTGGAGGAGCCCCCATGGTTCCTTCTACTAAAGACTTTTAGGCTGGGCGCAGTGGCTCACACCTGTAATCCCAACACTTTGGGAGGTCGAGGTGGGCGGGTCACCTGAGGTTGGGAGTTCAAGACCAGCCTGAGCAGCATGGAGAAACCCCATCTCTACTAAAAATACAGAATTAGCCGGGCATGGTGGCACATACCTGTAATCCCAGCTACTCTGGAGGCTGAGATAGGAGAATCACTTGAACCCAGGAGGCAGAGGTTACAGTAAGCCAAGATTGTGCCATTGCACTCCAGCCTGGGCAACAAGAGCGAAACTCCATCTCACAAAAAAAAACAAAACAAAAAACCTTTTGGAGAGTAGAGAACTATAATTTCTGTGGAAAGAAACTGTGAATGAAAAATCAGATTTCAGAGCCAGGCATTGTGACTCACACCTATAATCCCAGCACTTTGCGAAGCTGAGGTGGTAGAATCACTTGAGCCTAGGAGTTCAAGACCAGCCTGGGGAAAATAGGGAGACCCCATCTCTACAAAAAAAACATAAAAATTAACCAATCATGATGGCACACGCCTGTAGTCTCAGCTACTTGGGTGGCTGAAGCAGAAGGATCGCCTGAGTCCAAGAGGTGGAGGTTGCAGTGAACTGTGATCGCACCACTACACTCCAGCCTAGGCGACAGAGTGAGACCCTGTCTCAAAAAAAGATTTCATCTTAACTGTCTCACACAGTGAACAAAAAAAAGTAGATTTGGGGAGGTGACTCAACTTTCCTGATTTACCTTGACAAAACAAAATGTCTCCATTTCATACATGCTATGATAGTGAAAATCCAAGCACTTCTTTCTAAACAAAAGCATTTCATTAGCAAAGAATATGAATTGCAAAGAATGTGACCCAGATATTTAAAGATGAAAAAAACTTAGAAAGGGTACTATCAAGATATTTGGAGCTGGGCCCAGTGGTTCACGCCTGTAATCCCAGCACATTGGGAGGCTGAGGTGGGTGGATCACTGGAGGCCAGGAGTTCAAGACCAACCTGGCCAACATGGCAAAAACCCCAGTCTCTACTAAAAATACAAAAATTAGCTCAGCTTGGTGGTGCACGCTTTTAGTCCCAGCTACTTGGGAGGCTGAGGCAGCAGAATCGCTTGAACCCGGGAGGCAGAGGTTGCAGTGAGCCGAGATCGCACCACTGCACTCCAGCCTGGGTGACAGAGAGAGACTCCATCTCAAAAACAAAACAAAACAAATGATATTTGGAAACGACAAAAATTAGATGACTACTTAAATACATACAGTGGCAAGAATATACCCTTGCTGTTTGGACGAACAAAGATGTATCAGCTTATGGAACAAGGAAATGATGGATATCTAAACATACTCCTTTGATGAGCTACACCTGGTGGCTCTGTTCTAGTTGTGGCATTTCAGAGTGTTTTTATGGGTGCTCTTCTGCTAACATGACAAGAGTTGTACGTACACCAACTGCTGGGGCTTGGGTGGAGTTTTTTCCTCCAAACCAAGTGTGGTCCACCGATCTCCTAGGAGTCATGAAATCACAATCTTTGCATTGAAAAGGACTTGAAAAGTTCTCTAGTGAGATGGTTTCTAACCTTTTTGATCATGAAGATTCCTTTTAACCTTAAAAGAACAAAGGCTGTAAGTCTTTCACATGATAGTAGTTGCATTTTTAATATCTGAGCTTTGAGAAAATGCAAAATGGGAAAAGACTTTTATAAATTCGGTGACATCCATAATTAATTTGTATTTTATTAATCATAATAGCATTTGCATAGTTTCAAAAGGAACAGTATATACACTTGCCAGACACATTTTTCACTCCTTCTAAAGCAACACCACTTGTGCACACGAATTCACAAACCCCTTCTAATAGCTCTACTGCTCACCACCCCATCCCTGGAGATCTTTTATTCAGAAATTGGGAGAACCTGCCCCAGACAAATTACCCTTTAGATATGCTACAACAATCCTGCCAAGCTGTTGTCTAGCTTTTACTTGAAATCCTTCAGTGACAGGGAGCTCACTACTCAAAAACGTATCTCATTTTTGAATCATTTTGCTGACATTAAGTTATTGAGTTCAATATTTGAACTCAGTATTTATTTATTTATTTATTTATTTATTTATTTATTTATTTATTTATTTATTTTGAGACGGAGTCTAGCTCTGTCACCAGGCTAGAGCACAGTGGCATGATCTCAGCTCACTGCAACCTCCACCTTCTGGTTTCAAGCGATTCTCCTGCCTCAGCCTCTCAAGTAGCTGTGATTACGGGCACCAACTACCCTGCCCGGCTAATTTTTTGTATTTTTGTAGAGATGAGGTTTCACCATGTTGGCCATGATGGTCTTGTTATCACCTGACTTTGTGATCTTCCTGCCTCGACCTCCCGAAGGGCTGGGATTACTGGCGTGAGCCACTGCGCCCGGCCCAGAACAAGAATTTAAAGGGAGAGGTTTTGTTTTCCTCCTTTCCACTTCCATTTCCAATCTCATTTACTTAGTGCTGCGCTGTGCAGAGGCGGGCCGCAGGAGCAGCAGGGCTGGGGCTAGAGGATGTGAGTTCAAGTCCAGGTGCTGCCTCAGTGACCTTGAGAAATGCCCTTAACTGCTCCGAAACTGTTTCATCATCCTTAACATCGAAGAGTAATTCAGATGCAACTGATTTGCATATGACTTTGGTAGAGAGATACTGGAATTAATCTACCTGATCCTCTTGACCCAGTGACGGCGTTCCCACCTCGCTGGGTACTTGATGTGGTGTTCTCTTGCCACCCAATTTGCTTTTGCATTCCTCGATGCTCTGGTTTGCATTTTTAATTATTTTCTCACCACCTACCCTACAGAAATAATGTAGCCTCTTTCAATTAAAAAAAACAAAAGGAGGCTGTTTGGTCTAAACTTTTTCAACTTCCTTCCCCACCTTTGTCAAAATTAATGCTCTCTTTACCCATCCTGACCCCCTCTCAGTCTCAGAGTAAGCTTCAGCCTTCATTCCTTCCAGAGCAAATCCCCCTCTCTGGATCTTGATCCTTGATTTGTGACTCTTCTCCCCTCTTTCCTCTCTCTTCTCACTGGCAAGTCTTTGACTTATACACACGCTTAATGATACGATTTGGCTGTGTTCTCACCCAAATCTCGTCTTGAATTGTAGCTCACATAATTCCACATGTCATGGGAGGGACCTGGCCGGAGGTAATTGAATCACGGGGCAGGCCTTTCCCATGCTGTTCTTGTGACAGTGATTAAGTCTCACAAGACCTGCTGGTTTTATAAAGGGGAGCTTCCCTACACGCGCTCTCTCTTACCTGCTGCCGTGTAAGATATGACTTTGCTCCTCCTTTGCCTTCCACCATGATTGTGAGGTCTCCCTAGCCAGGTGGAACTGTGAGTCTATTAAACCTCTTTCCTTTATAAATTACCTGGTTTGGGGTATGTCTTCGAGAACAGACTAATACACATAATTCCTATATTCCCTAAATAAAACACACGACCTTTTCATGGCCACACCCAACTTGCTCCCCTGCCCGTCATTGTTCTTTTTCAGACCTGGGGTCCCAAGTTGCTGGGAGACAGCTGCTGCCCTTGCCTCACCATCTCTCAATTTGTTAAAGTCCTGGAGGCTGGGCTCTTGCTCCTTGGTTCCGACCAGTCCCCTTCTTCACACCACAGTCTCCCTCAGAACACCAACCCTTTCCTGCTCCTGGGCTGGTGGCTGGGAGCTCAGGAGCCCTGTGGTCTTGTTTGTCTCAGGCTTGACTTTCTCCTGAGACCCGATGGAACTGCTACCTGAGGACAGAGATTTCTGACCCAAGGCAGAACGTTAACGGAGGAAAGAATCAGGGCTTTGAGGTTCTACAAATGTGGGTTCAAATTCTGCCCTGTCACTCAGTTGGATTCAGGCAGTTCCTCAGTTCTCTGAGCCTCACTTTCCTCATTTTTAAATTATACCTTGCAAAGTTGTTCTGAAGCTCAAACAAGATAAGGAAGGTGAAGCCACACACACAAAAAAAAACCTCTAAGAAATGGCAGCTCTTGTCAGAGCTGAGTTCTCTGAACTACAGAAAACTGACTCCAGCACTCCCCACCAGCCGAGCCTCTATCCCACCTCTCCACCAGCCAGCTGTTTCCAGAGCTGAAGCTGCACCATGGCCTGCGCATCTCCCCCAGGCAATATGGCTGGTGTGTGTGACCATGCTTAAATCAGCAACCTCTTCACCTTGCACCTCTCCATTTCACGCAACTCGACTCAATCAGCTGGGTCTATTTGCGCAGTTTCTGTTTTGTCTAAATAAGCGGACCATCCCACCTCACAACACATAATGTCTCAGACCTTGGCCATAGATCATGACTTGTTCCTTAGAACATAACTTGCTCTCTCAAAGGTCAGAGTTCATTCTCTGAATTGCTCAGCCTGGTTCATACCTCTCTGTATCATGTCAGTCTGCAGCCTGGCTTTTAAAATCTCTCCCATTGTCATGACTGATTTCACTCTAACTCCTTGTTTGCTCTGCCTGTCCTCATGCCCACTCCCTCTGCCTTGTTATACTTTCTTGCTTGAGCAATTTCATGCACTTCAACAAACTCCAGCCATGTCTATACGCTGGTAACTTCCAAATCACTGGTTGGGCCCTTCCTAACTCCATGCTCATGTTTCTAGTTGCCTCTCACACGTGTCCAGAGGGCCTTCCGGCAGCATCCCATTCCTTCCTTTCTCTTGAGTTCTCTAACTCAGTGAATGGAACCACTACCCACCCACCCACGCTCAAAACAGAAACTTCATTTACCACTGACCTGGTCTTTAACGATTGCCCCAGTCCCATTCCATCTGTCTCTGTTTTTACTTGTTTCCCATCATTTCATGATGCTTGGTTCAAACTCAGCCAAACTGGTCTCCCTTCTGGCTGCCCTCACGCTGGGGCCAGAGATATCCTTTTAAAATGGAGAACTCACATTGTCACCTTGCCTGAATGTCCCTGGGAAGTGGTTTTTTGCCAAATCATCAGTGAGGCATTCCATGCCCCTCACAATTGGGCTCCAATTTGTCCTTTCATGCTCACCCCTTGCTGAAAGTCCCTTGGACCCAGGCTGAGTGGTATGCGGCCTCTGTTTAGCTTGCAATTTCAGTTCATTAACCGATCATTTTCATTCACAGGCTCTCTCCTCTGCCAAATAACCCAGTTCTGCTTGAATTGTTTAGTATATGCAGGTGATTCACAGAACATTTTTTCTCGTGGATATTTTTAGTCATCAAATGACATAAACACTCTATACAATAATCATAGAGTTTGTAAAAATCTTGGAGGAAACCTGTAACTATCTGATGGCATCTCAGAAACATTTGAAAGAATTATGGCATAATGACATTACCAGAGTAAGTCTCAAAACTTTTTCCAGTTAGCATTGAACTTGTATTTATCCAGGCTAAGAGAAGGAAATGGCATAGATAACTCACAGCATTAAAGGCAGAAATACCCATATTTTGTTGTATAGTACATTATATGACTTTTTTCAATCTTGCAGAGTGACTTTTCTAGTGAAGCTTTCATTAGGTTGATAAAAACCAATTACTAATCCCAGACATCAGCAGATACTGCTAAACTGGGGAGTCACCCAAAAGCATGGGCATTTTAGGCACCAGGCTGCCTGGGAGACCACATTTGCTACAGATAATATGAATTTACAATTATAATTTGGACTGAGAGTGTGTTTTTCTGTCTTCACTTGGTTGTTGATTTGCTTATGTTATATGCAACCATGTCTTCTGTCTTAGCTAAAAACCATCATTAATGCTACAACCTGCTGCCTGATAGACACTCTGTACTGCTAGGCATACGGAAAGCTGATTATTTTTAGTTTCTTCATCATTATGTATGGGTCAGATGTAAAGCAAATTCATACACCAGAGGCTACAAAATACAGTCATTGTGGAAATGAGAGGTCATTCTATTTTTACTCACTTTCACTTTAATTGCAAATTGTTAGTGCAGGAATTTCCACAAAAGGGTTATGCAAGCATGCCCAAATTGCTTGAAATATTTTCCACTTCTCTGACTTCCCATGGGAAAAGCCACTAGGTTGCATTTGTGGCATCTCAGTTGGTTCGAGCAGCCTAATTGGGATTTAGAAGCTTTAACCTGCTTGGGTTTACAGATGGACATCCATGGACATCCAGGAACTCTTGCCTCCGCTCCCTCAGAATCTGGAAATGTGTGAATTACTCATGTAAAATACAGTCTGGATGATGGCAGCTAACATTCAACTTTTATTTATTTGTTCAATATCCCATTTTTACATGTATTTATTAAAATAATTTTTTAAAAAATTGAACTCTTAGCCAGGAATTTCATCAGGAAGCAAGGTATACTGTGCCCTTAAAAAAAAAAAAAAAAAGGAGCTCTTGTATGTGAGAAATACACTCTTGGGCACAGGTAACTCTCCTGCCTCTTGGGCACAAGCGCCTTATCACCCTGCCCCATCTGTGAGAGCCACCTAATTGCAAACACAGGCCCTTCACAATGCAGTGTACTAATGCAAAACAATTCATTAAGGCTCAGAGGAAGAGAGCTGTTTAAGGTATATACTCGACTCAAGAAGTCAAACTCTTGCTGCCATCTTGCTTTAATTTCCTCTAGTGATCTTTCTTACACACCCCCCTCCTTGCACCCACACAAATTTCATTTGTCCTAGTTTACCATTTTTGTTATCTAACTTTCAAAGTAATTTAAACTAGACAGGGAAAAAAGCCAGCACAGGCAATTCTTTGTCTCTCAAACTTTAGAGTGCGTCTAAGTCACTGGAGGATCTTGTTGGAGTGCAAACTCTCATTCAGTGGGTCTGTGACAGAGACTGGGAAGCTCCATTTCTATTGAGTTCCCGAGTATTCTGATACTCCTGATTGTGGGCCACAATTTGAGAAGGAAGGGTCTAAACAATAGATACCCTCCCTGATGTGAATTTGGACTTCATTTTTTTCAGAATCCCTATGTAGATGTCACCATCTTACTTGCCTGGTGACTGATATAATTGGCATTCTATGGATATATCTTGCCTGCTTCACCTCTTCTCAAATCCATTTTTCTTCTTGGCCTGGCTATTCCCTCTGGAATCCTTGAGGAAATATATCAGTGTCTAGGACTTTGATATATCACATAGGAATGTGTTCAAGGCTGAGCATGGTGGCTCATGCCTGTAATCCCAGAACTTAGGGCGGCTGGGGCAGGAGGATCACTTGAGACCAGAGATTCAAGACCAATCTGGGCAACACAGGGAGACCTTGTCTCTACAAAAATATGAAAGTTAGTCAGGCTTGGTGGCACACCTGTAGTTGCAGCTACTGGAGAGACTAAGGCAGGAGGATCACTACAGCCCATAACTTGAAAGTTGCAGTGAGCTATGATTGCATCACTGCACTGCAGCCTGGGTGAGACCCTTTATTTTAGAGATAGGGTCTGGCTCTGTCTTCCAGGCTGGAGTACAGTGCCCTGATCTCTGCTCACTGCAGCCTTGACCTCCCAGGTTCAAGCAATCTGCCCACCTTGGCCTCCCAAAGTGCTGATATTACAGGCATGAGTCACCCCAACTTGTCAATAATATTTTTTTGAGATGGAGTCTCCCTCTGTTGCCTAGGCTGGAGTGCAGTGGCGTGATCTCAGCTCACTGCAACCTCCACCTCCCGGGTTCAAGCAATTCCCATGCCTCAGCCTCCTAAGTAGCTGGGATTACAGGCATGTGCCACCATGCCTGGCAAATTTTTTGTGTTGTAGTAGACAAGGTTTCGCCATGTTGCCCAGGGTGGTCTCAAACTCCTGAGCTCAGGCAATTCACCCACCTCGGCCTCGCAAAGTGCTAGGATTATAGGCGTGAGCCACCATACCCAGCAATTTTTTTTTAAGGGCCATGTTTGAAACACAGACCCTTCTGACAATTTTTAAATCGAAATGACACATCTATTCTTTCCATTTTAACTGAACTATTTTGTGGCAGGACAGTGTTTGGAAAAATGCACTGGACAGGGAAGAACTTATGGGTCTGAAGCTGATGTGCCTCAGTTTCCTTCCCAGTAAATGACAAGGCAGAAGTTATTTAAGTGTGGATATGAATCCTCCAGTGATTTATATGCACATTAAAGTTTGAGAGGCAAACAAAGAATTGCTCACTTTGATAAGACAGAATTTGGTTATATCTAAAACCCCTTCTGGCAGGGTGCGGTGGCTCATGCCTGTAATCCCAACACTTTGGGAGGCCAAGGCAGGAGGATCACTTGGGCCCTGGAGTTCAAGACCAGCCTGGACAACACAGCGAGACCTTGTCTCAAAAATTTTTTTTTAAAAATTGTTTTTTTTTTTTTTTTTTTTGAGGCGGAGTCTCGCTCTGTCGCCCGGACTGGAGTGCAGTGGCCGGGTCTCAGCTCACTGCAAGCTCCGCCTCCCGGGTTTACGCCATTCTCCTGCCTCAGCCTCCCGAGTAGCTGGGACTACGGGCGCCCGCCACCTCGCCCGGCTAGTTTTTGTATTTTTAGTAGAGACGGGGTTTCACCGTGTTAGCCAGGATGGTCTCGATCTCCTGACCTCGTGATCCACCCGTCTCGGCCTCCCAAAGTGCTGGGATTACAGGCTTGAGCCACCGCGCCCGGCCAAAAATTAGCTGTGTGTAGTGGCAGGCTCCTGTAATCCCAGATACTCGGGAGGCTGAGGCAGGAGAATCGCTTGAACCCAGGAGGCAGAGGTTGCAGTGAGCCAGGATCACTCCACTGCACTCCAGCCTGGGTTAAAAATTGTTAAGCCCCTTCCTTTTCTAATCTTTTGAAATTCTGAGTTGGTCATTTATTCATCTGGATGGATTCCTATGGGCTTGAGCCAATATATGTTCCTTTAGGAAGACAGTTCTGTTTATGTTGAACCCTGCTGAACACATCAGGTTCCACTCCTACCACTATGCTCCCAAGAGCAGATTGCTTAGCCCACAAGAATAGTGAGGTGGCATTACATCTTCATCAGTTCAAACCCGTCTGTCTTACAGCTGGACTCTGAATGTCTGGACCTGGGCTGTTTGGGGAACAGAAGGCAGCCAGTAAATCTTGTGTCTGGTTGCCAAGATTATAGGGCTTGGCTGGACTAGGCAAAACTTTACCTAAAGCACTTGAAATCAGCCCAACCCAAGACAGGAAGTAGAAATTAAATCTAAGAAGTGAAGTCAGAGATGAGAGCTGGAGGACTGAACTATGGTGGAACCACAGTCAAGGAAACAAGATGTGTGGGCCAGATGCAGTGGGTCACGCCTGTAATCCCATCACTTTGGGAGGTCGAGGCAGGTGGATCGTTTGAAGCCAGGAGTTCATGACCAGCCTGGCCAACATGGTGAAACCACGTCTCTACCGAAAATATAAAAATTAGCTGGGCATGGTGGTGGGCTCCTGTAATCCCAGCTACTCGGGGGCTAAAGCAAAAAAATCACTTGAACCCAGGAGGCGGAGCCTGCCGGGGGGCCGAGATTGGGCCCCTGCACCCCACCGGGGGCAAAGGGAAAGACTGTCTAAAAAAAAAAAAAAAAAAAGAAAGAAAAGAAAAAGGAAAAGGAAAAGAAAACAAGATACGAAGAGAAACCATGCTCTTGGGAGCACCTATGCATATCTGCATAGTTTTGAATATGATGTCAAGAAGCTCAGGAATTCCCTAAGCCCCACGCAGATCCCTAAAGTTGATGGAAGTCAAACCTGGAACTTCTGCTGGAGAAGAATGAAGGTTTTCTGCAGCTAAAAGACCTTCCCCTCTTTCCCCTCTCTTACCCCTGCCCCCATCCCTGACACCTAACATTGGGGCACACAGGATCAGTCCATCAGTACCCATTTTGAGACGGAAAACAGAAAACACCCAGGAGGCAAGGCACAGTATGTTTTGTGCCTTTGTCAACAATGGTCTTTGTCATGGGATTATAGAAAATAAGAAAGGATTGGCTGATGTGACCACTCTTGAAGCCTGGAAAAATAGGCAGGTGCTTTAGAAATTGCCAGCTGATGAAACAGTGCACAGAATTACCTTCCACCCAGCCCCTTTGGCCCCTGGGGCCCTCTAATGATCCTTGAAGGAGATGTTGATAGCAAGGGCTGATTCTGAGCTTGAGAAGTCTTTTTTTCTTTTCTTTTCTTTCTTTTCTTTCTTCCTTCCTTCCTTCCTTTCTCTCTCTTTCTTTCTTTCTTTCTTTCTTTCTTTCTTTCTTTCTTTCTTTCTTTCTTTCTTTCTTTCTTTCTTTCTTCTTTCTTTATCCCTTTCTTGTTCTCTCTGCTTCAAAATGGAGTGTAGATCTGATATATAAGCAAAGATTGGTGGGAGACAGAGATTAGGTTCTCAAGAATAAAAATAAACATTCACCTGTCAAATGTTGATTCTAGTTTAATTTCCTGACAGCTTTATCCCATAAATAAGGGCTCCCAAGTTTCAATATCCTTTCAATATTTCAATATCCTTTGCAATTTCTAAAAAAGAAATTTCACTGATGCAAGTTGTCATAGCATGACAGAAGAGAACAGGAAAATCTGGTGAGATCTCCCAATCCACTCACCTTTAATGCTGTTTTTCTTTCCATTGCTTTCACTGGGCAATCTCCCTTCTTAAAGTGACAGACACATGGGGATCCATCCAGCATTTGAAACAGGGTTCTTAACCTCTTTGTAGGGTGGAAGTCATCTTCGCTGGGCTCCACCTGTTCAGATCATGACTGACTTCTCAATATGTTGAGAGACAGAACATTTGACAAGTAGCCTGTTGATGCATTAAAAAAAATATGATCATTGATTACCAACTATATAGAAAAAATGTGTTGTAGTAGACATCAGTTTTGACCTAACATCACCAGAATCCGTGTAATTATGGGGCAGGAATGGCATGTTCATATTTCATCTGATTAACTTGTGAAAAAAACAACCATTCTGCAGCAGCCTTCACCTTCAGTTAGCTCAAAATGAGAGGGAAACAAGTTGAAGCCAGAATATAGGTTATTAGGAAATGTACAGAGGTGAATCCCTGCAGTTGAGAGGGATATGGATGTTAAATTACTCCAGGCATCATCTGATAACAGTTATACAGAGAGAGTCTGTGCATGCAAAGCAGTGGAGTTCTATAAGCCTATTCCTATAAATTTTGTTCTATAATTACTGCTCTTATTTGTAATCTCTTATACAAATAAGTTATATGATTCACACCATTCTTTTTTTTTTTTTTTTTTTTTTTAGTTTTTGAGACAGGGTCTCCCTCTGTTGCCAGGCTGGAGAGCAGTGACACGATCTCAGCTCACTGCAATCACCACCTCCCAAGTTCAAGCGATTCTCCTGCCTCAGCCTCGCACGTAGCTGGGACTACAGGCGGCAAATATTTTGTATTTTTTAGTAGAGACGGGGTTTCACTGTGTTGACCAGGATGGTCTCGATCTCCTGACCTCGTGATCCACCCACCTTGGCCTCCCAAAGTGCTAGGACTACAGGCGTGAGCCACTGCACCCCGCCAATTCACACCTTTCTTAAGCAAATAAATTTAATTTTGTACAAAAAAGAAGGGATGGTTTGCTTTAAGATATGACTTATCTCAGTTACCTGTGGATGAGGAAGAAATCACAAAGGTCCAACATCTCAAACTCAAGGTCCAGCATCTCAACTCCCACAGCAGTAAGCAAACAGCACACACAAAATGCCATCAAATTAATGTCACCACACTAATTGTTCTCTTTAGCAATAAAAGATAAGACATAATATAGATAGGAATTGAAGTGAATCTATTTGGAGGGTTTTTTTGACAAGCTTGTTGCTACTTAACTGTGTGGGCTTAGACAGGCACATTGCATGTCTAGATCCTATTTCCTCATTTGTAAAATAAGAGGATTATATTTACAAGACATAGCATTTATTGCATGTTTTAACGGTGTCAAGCACTGTGCCTGGCATTGTAATGTATTACCTTTAATCCTTAAAACAACTGTCTGAAGTAGATATTATCTCCACATTACAGAAGAGAAAGTTGAGGCCCAAAGAGGTGAATTGACATGCCAGAAGAGACATAAGAAACCAATGATGCATCCACAATTGGAATCTTGCTCTTTGGGGATCCAAGATATGATCCTTGCCCTTCAGGTGCTTGCAAGCATTTGGGAGGACTGCTGTAATAACGCACGTCAAACTGAGTGGCTTTTACAACAGCAATTGATTGTCTCTAAGTCCTGGAAGCCAAGATTAAGGTGTTGGCAGGGATGGGTCCTTCTGAGGCCATGAGGGAGAATCTGTTGAGTGCTCCTCTTCTATCTTCTAGTGATTTGCTGGTAATCTTTGATGTTCCTTGGCTTGTGGCAGCATAACTCCAATCTTTACATGGCGTTCTTCCTGTGTGCATGTCTGTGTCCAGGTTCTCATTTTTATGATACTAGTCATATTGGATGAGGGACCTGCCCTGCTCCAGTATGATGTCATCCTAACTAATTTCATCTGCAACTATGTTATTTCCAAATAAGATCACATTCTGAGGTACTGGGCATCAGGACTTCAACATATGAAGGTTTTGGGGGAGAGGAGGGGGGTACACAATTCAATCCGGAATAATGCTTATAAACTTGTTAAGGCTTCGAGATTAAAGTGCACAAAGAGTTAACTAATAGACTAAGCAACAGTTCCACATGACACTATATGTCAGAGGGCATGAATGTTTGCTTCAGGGGGTAATCAGTGCTAGTTCTTTAGAAGCCCGAGATAATACATTTCACTGAGATGATCGGAGAATGCCCCACAGCGTGATGGGATTTGAACCAAGTACCACACAGAGACGAAGAAGGGGTGTTCTGCGTATGCAAGGCAGCTACATTTGTTAGAAGTTATGAGATACGTAAAGAATTGGGGATGTAGTCCCTGCCATCAAGGAGCTCACAGTCTAGCTCAACAGGCAGAAATCAAACTTAACAAAAGTGAACTTTCAGCCGGGCGCGGTGGCTCAAGCCTGTAATCCCAGCACTTTGGGAGGCCGAGGCGGGTGGATCACGAGGTCAGGAGATCGAGACCACCCTGGCTAACATGGTGAAACCCCGTCTCTACTAAAAAAATACAAAAAACTAGCCAGGCGAAGTGGTGGCGCCTGTAGTCCCAGCTACTCTGAGGCTGAGGCAGGAGAATGGGGTGAACCCAGGAGGCACAGCTTGCAGTGAGCTGAGATCTGGCCACTGTACTCCAGCCTGGGCGACAGAGGGAGACTCCATCTCAAAAAAAAAAAAAAAAAAAAAA
>NC_045455.1:72339073-72365656 GCF_002776525.5 Piliocolobus tephrosceles
GTGGCCACGTGAGTGACAGAGCCCAAGGTGAGCCCCAATGCTTTCTGTGATGTTCGAGGTGAATAGTGATGTGGCCTGGAGTTTTCAAAGGGTGGCCTTTCGATAGGAGAAGAGCAGGGAGAGGGGTTTCCAGGTAAAGAAGATGCTGTACACAAAGGGAGTAAAACTCCAAGCTTAACTGAAAGCCACTGGATGTGGTCATCGGGTGGAAGCACCAGGTACTCGTGGGGAAATGCTCCAGGGTTAAGAGTGGAAAAGCTGCATGGCTGCCTCCATCTTTCCAGAATCCTGTTGCTAAGCTGCTGTCCTAGGAAGGCATTCACCAAAGTATGTAGTCAAAACCTGTGGTCTGTAGGACATTGTAGGGTGTTCCTCAATTAAAAAGAAAAAGGTTACAGGCTTAATAAGTGCAGGAAATAATAGATTAATCAACAATGCAATTTCATTCAGGTCCAGGTCCTGGTGCAACTCAGATGTCGTACTCAAAGTGAGTAATTTTAGGACAGTTTAGTAAATGACTGCAGGGTTTGAAGAAACCACAAAGGAGAGTACAGTGGCATCGGACTGGTACCAGCCAGGAGCTGTTAACCACCCAAATGGCTGAGAGGCGAGGGAGATGCCCAACAGGACCTGTGTGCTTGACTTGAGGGGCACAGGCGGCCCACGATGACTGGACAGGGCAGGGCTGGAAAATAACGTGCCCGCCTCACTCTCCTCCCTCCCTCTGGCCTCCCGTTGCCACTCGATGGCCAAACGCCCCTGCCTTTGGGCCACCTGAGACCCAAAGACAGGAGGACCCATGGATAGAGAGCACCATGGCAGCCTCCAGGGCACAGAACAGGGTGGGGACGATGCACAGTGGGTGTGGAGGGATGAACGGAAGGCTCAGCACAGTCAAAGTTCCTTCACAGGAGGACTTCTTAGTACAAACCATCCAAAAAGGGGCAATGGAAGGCAGTATTCCTAAACTAGTTTTAGCATGAAACTCCTTTTTTGAAAGAGGACCAGTGATCAAAGGAAACCACTTTGGGAAGCTTTGATCTGTGGGATGAAATCCAAGCCTCTCACATCAGGCAAGCTTCTTTCAGATGAAAGTGTCAGAAACCAATCTCAAACTAGCTGAAACAGAAAGAGAATGTGTTGGTTTACACGTAACTGACAAGCCCAGGAGAGGAGCATGGATTCCAGCACCAGTGGAAGTGGGAGCTCCCGCGACGATCAGAACTGTCTCCCTCCAGCTTTGTACATTGCCTGCCTCAGCGACATGTCGTCCTTCATGCTAGCTCTCACCACAAGCTGGGCAATGCCATCGTGACTGCCCCACACCCACATCCTCTGGCTCAGGAACCCCAGTGAGGAAGGCCCCTCCCTCTCCCACATCTATACACAGATCCCATGGCGATTCTGAGTGCTCCTGCTTGGCTGAAGGCTTCATGTCGAAACAGTAACTGCCATTAGTTATGCTCAACCCTCTGGAGGTGGGGAGAGTGACTGACCCAGTTTTCACAGACCCACCAGGACTGTGTGAAGTGAGAAAGGACTACTCAAAAGAAACAGAAAAAAACGGTCATGAGAAAACACGCAGACTTCAGTGGAAACTAAAACGATAGCTACCATGATCTACCATATTACTTTGCAGGACATTCATGATTTCGCCCCCTACTCAGTTTGGCCACAAACTGTAAATTCCAGTACCCGCTGCTCTCCTGGAAGACTTCCCTGCTCCATCCAGCTGGGCAGATCTGCTTACTATTCCTTGAATACACCATAAATATCCATATTTGTTCCTTAGGTCCTCTTTTGATTTGAATTCTGCCTCATTCAAATCAAGTCTCGAGGCTGCAACAGGCTAGGCACTGTGGCTCATGCCTGTAATCCCAGCACCTTGGGAGGCCAAGGCAGGAGGATCACTAGAGGCCAGGAGTTTGAGATTAACCTGGGCAACATAGTGAGACTACGTATCTACGAAAAATTTTAAAAATTAGCCTGTAGTCCCAGCTACTTGGGAGGCTGAGGTGGGACGATCCCTTGAGCACAAGAGTTTTGAGGTTACCATGAGCTATTATATGATTGTGCCACTGAACTCCAGCCTAGGTGATAGAGTGAGACTCTCTCTAAAAAATAAAATAAAATAAAATAAAATAAGACTGCAACAGAATCTCTCCACCGAGTGTACATTCCTCTACTCCAAACTGCAGTTCTTGTTTTTCCTCCTTGTAACTCCTATTGCATAAAAACTTCTGCACTATCCATTTGATATAAACACATAAAGATTCCCGGAGCCTTCTGCCACGTTGAGAACCTATCTCATTAGTCACTTAGGAAAGTTATATATGAGATTTACAGTCCTTGCAAGTGGAGCTTTAGAGGTTTTCATATGTGATTGAAGTGCCCATCCATTATTACTATTACCCAGTGATTTGTTTTTCCTAAGACCAGCCCAGCGGGCGCAAAAGAACCAGCGACTAGGCAAAGGGTAGGAACAAAACTGCACATTTATTTTTGGTAACCTAAGGTGTGGAGGAGAAGTCTGTCGGCCTCCTTTGCCGGAGGCCGGCAGAGTCCCCCGGTGGGGCTCTCGGACGGACTTCCCACAGTCCTGACATCCCTGACAGGAGTAGGGCTGTGAGAAGGCCGTGGCTCACTGGCCAAGAGTGGCTTTTCTAGGAGTGGGCGGGCAATAGGCGGGGCACGGGCGTGTCGGGGGGGGCGTTCCGCAGGTGCGACCAGGTAAATCTTAGTCTCTTCGGATTGACGTCACCTGGCGCATGCCCAGTTGATCTGCACCTTCCCAGGTCGCCGGCTGCATTTTCGCGGGCACGGGAAGAGTTGGTGGTGAAGAAGAACCCGGAAGTGCACCATCTTGCCTCCGTTCGTCCAAACACCCAGTAAGTGCACAGATGGTGCTGCGAGCTGAGCAGCAAGGTGGGTGGGGACTCAAAGGCACTCCCTGGTGCTTACAGAGGCCAGTGCAACAGAGTAGAAGGCGATGCAGCCAAATTCCATGTCTAACACCCTCAATCAGTAGGTATTGCTGTTCCAGGGACAAGTTAGGCAATGCAGTTTCTACAAGGCTTCCAAATGGCCGCTGTCCCAAGGAGCACTGTGACCACAGCCCCCACAATTGATCACACGCTTTGGGTGAAGTGCTTCTAAGGTCGGCTGTAGTCAAGGCAAGTCACCTACACAAGGTGCTTTATTTATTTATTTATTTATTTATTTATTTATTTATATTGAGAGGGAGTCTCGCTCTATCGCCCAAGCTGGAGTGCAGTGGCACAATCTCAGCACACTGCAAGCTCTGCCTCCTGGGTTCACGCCATTCTCCCATCTCAGCCTCCCGAGTAGCTGGGACTACAGGCGCCCCCCACCACACCTGGCTAATTTTTTGTATTTTTAGTAGAGACAGGGTTTCACCGTATTAGCCAGGATGGTCTCGATCTCCTGACCTCGTGATCCACCCGCCTCGGCCTCCCAAAGTGCTGGGATTACAGGTGTGAGCCACCGGCCCGGCTGGGCCCTTCTGTTAATAGATCCTTGGGCTTCACGTCTGTGGAGCTGTTTCCTCCCTGAGAAATGTGGGCTTGGATGGAGCCTGCATTTGTGCCTAGAACCTGGCTAAGGAAATCCCAGCCTCGGCTTCCTGTGCATTTCATCCTTCATAACCCATAGCTCTCTGAGACAAGCTGTGCATTCCTCTTACTTTCGGATTGCTACTGCCGTTCAGTATGTCAATCTAATCTTTAAAGTATATCTTATTTAAAGGCTCTGGAGATGTTTTCCATTTAAAGAAAGCAAGGGGCAAATCTTAGAAAAGTGTGAGTAGGCTGGGCGCAGTGGCTCACGCCTGTAATCCCAGCACTTTGGGAGGCTGAGGCAGGTGGACCATGAGGTCAGGAGTTTGAGACCAGCCTGACTAACATGGTGAAACCCTGTCTCCACCAAAAATACAAAAATTAGCCGGGCGTGGTGGCGTGTGCCTGTAATCCCAGCTACTCAGTAGGCTAAGGCAGGAGAATCGCCTGAACCCAGAAGGCAGAGATTGCCGTGAGCTGAGATCGTGCTATTGCACTCCAGCCTGCGCAACAAGAGCAAAACTCCGTCTCAAAAAAAGAGGGAGGGGAGGGGAGGGGGTAATTACTCCATACTGATTTATTCTATAAACTTGCATCTTACTACACTGAAATTTAAATATCGGAGGCTTGGGTGAGTTGGTCCACAACTGTAATCCCAGTGCTTTGGGAAGCTGAAGTAGGAGGATTGCTTGAGCCCAGGAATTTGAGACAAGCCTGGGAAACATAGAAAGACCCTATGTCTACAAAAAATATAAAAAATAAAAAATAAAAATAGCCAGGTGTGGCACACACCTGTAGTCCCAGCTACTTGGGAGGCTGAGGTGGGAGGATAGCTGGAGCCCAGGAAGTAAGGCTGCAGTGAGCTGTGATCATGCCACTGCACTCTAGTCTGTGTAATTAAGTGAGATCTTATCTCCAAATATATATATATATATATGGTGGTTACTTTACTCTTTCCAAGGGCCCAAGTTGGTGATCATATCATAGTGACTCTGGCCAGAGAACTGAGCTTTCTCCTTGCTGCCCTCTGTTGCCAGGGTATCTTCTACTTTGGGCTTGGAACCATCCTCAGCTTCTTTATCTTTTCCCATTTACTATACAGCACAGTGACTGAGCAACCCCAAGGACTCATTTGGGAGGAGCTGAGGGACTTCGCATGGGGCACTGTATTTATGATTCATTTCCGTTAGCCTTCCAGGGATGATGGATGGCACTGAATAGCACATCTAGCATTTGAGGCTTAATATTAGCTAATGGTAGAGCCAGGCCCCTTTGGCTCTCACTGAACGGGAAACTTAGCTGTTAACTAAAATTAAGTGACTCATTTTGAGGTCAAACAGTAAGTCGGGGATAGAATGAGAATTGAAATCACAGCTCCAAAGAGCTGCAAACACAAAGACTTGAAGATGGGAAATAAAAAAGAATACAATTTAGGAAGATTAGTTACCCTTTCTCTTGCTCCACTGGCAGCCAACCCTGGCTATGGACTATTCTCAGAGATTAATAATTCATTTTGAACCTCAATAATGAATTAGAGTGTTTATGTGCACAGCATCGTTGTCTGACAGTTCTGTGCTCTGCTCTCAAAGAAAAATGAAGCAGGTTTAAATGGTTTACGGATCTCTGACCACTCCACTGTCTACGACGTTAATGCAGTTCAACTTAATTCAGCAAGAATTTACTTAGCACACATTGTGTGCCAAGCATTGGGCTAATCCTCTAAAATGAATACTGGGGTGTGGTAACTCATGCCTGTAATCCCAGCACTTTGGGAAGCCAAGGTGGGTGGAGTTCGAGACCAGCCTGACCAACATGGCAAAACCCCATCTCTACTAAAGATACAAAAATTAGCCGGGCATGGTGGCTGGTGCCTATAATGCCAGCTACTCGGAAGGCTGAGGCAAGAGAATTGCTTGAACCTGGGAGGTGGAGGTTGCAGTGAACCGAGATCGTGCCATTGCACTCCAGCCTGGGTGACTGAGCAAGACTCCATTTCAATAATAATAATAATAAAAAAATTTAAAAATTAAAAAAATAAAATGAATACTAGAAATTTAAATAAGACCCAATCCCTGCCCACAATGAACTTGGAATCTAGAATCTAGTCCTCTATTCATTTATTAGCTTAAATTTTATTATTTGTACCATTCTCTTTTTGACTGGTATAATTACAAGAAGAACACAATTATATTTTGACTTAAAAGTATCAAGAACACACAGTGTTCTTGAGGACACAATGGTGATTTGTCATTTGGCCAGATGAACTGGCGAATGCCAACAGGCACACGTTAACATTGGCTGCTGCCCTTCAGTTGTAGACTTGGAAAGCATATTCCAAATCCCCCAGTGAAATGTTTTGGCAGGCATTTTCATCCAGATATTATTAACAACCAAACTAAAACAATCCACACATCAATTCTGACTCTCAGGAAGGTCCTGGATGGAATTGTTAGGGACTAGAGCTTCAAGTGCTTTTGTCCAACCAAATCACATTTCCCAATCAGTCATAATCTTTTAAGTAGCTTTTCTGTTTGGGGTAAATAAGGTAGCACAGGCATTGCCTTGTCCAGCCACTTTTTGCATTTTTCATTACTGTCACATTTTTGGAGGTTATGACTGATCCAAGACTTAACTATATAAGAATCCTCTTAACAGTAAAAAGACCTTTGGGGAAAAGCATCACACAAGTATACAACCAATTAGAGAGTATGATCGGTACAGTCCATCCATTCAACAATTACTTATCGAGCACTCTGCTAGAACCTGTACATCTTAGGCCAATGACTCAATTTTTGAGCCTCAACTTTCCTCATCTGTGAAATGGGAATAATGATACCTACCTCACAGGGTGGTGGTGGACATGAAAATTGCGAAATATGTGAAAGTTCTCATCCAAGGGCCCACACATCCCAGGGGAGGTGTTCAGTCAACATGAGTTTCCTTCACCGCTAGGGGAGAAGGGTCACACACATCAGTGAAATGTTTTGTTTTGTTGTTTCCCTTGCTTTTTTCAGATTGCCTTCCCCACCTCAGCCCTCTTCAGCTTTACAGAAAAACGCCGTGACACTTCTGTCTCTGACCTCCCAGTCTATCCTCATTCTTACCTACTGGGTCTCAGAACATCAGCCATCCTTCCTGCTGGCCGGATCCATTCCTCCTGTGCTTGGGAGCCCACCTTCCTGATTCCTAAGGACACCCTGGCTTCCAAAACATCATTCTCTTCCTTTCTTCAGGTGCCATATTACTTTCTGCCTATAAAGAAGCTTGACTTTCCTCCTGGGCTTTTGAGCCCCCATCTGACTGACCACAACCCTCCTTCTCTGTTTTACTTCCAAGTCAGGCTCTGGAAGGAGTGGAGACTGTCTACTCCTTCCCTACACAAACCACTGTCCTCTGGCTTCCAGCTTCCCCGTGCCACTGAGGCAACCCTTGCCAAGGTTATCATGCATCTCCAGGCCTACTGGATGTTATTTCACCTCCTTCTTCTCCTCAGTTCTTCATGACTTTGGAGACTTTTCTTTTTGAAACTTCTACTTCCTTGGCTCTGTGGTGCTGCCATTTGAGTCCTCCCCTTCCTGGCTACTCTGGAGCTCCTCATCCATTCCACCTGATGATAACGACCAACCTGCATTCTGGCCACTGTTTGTGCAGGTGGTTTTCTAAGCACTTTCCATATATTAAACAACAAGTCTTTTATTAATGATAATAATGATATTATTATTATTTTAGAGGCAGGGTCTTGCTCTGTCACCCAGGCTGGCATGATCATACCTCACTGTAACCTCAAACTCCTGGGCTAAAGCAATCCTCCCGCCTCAGCCTCCTAAGTAGCTAGGACTACAGGCACGCACCACCATACCTGAATACATTTTTATCTTTTGTGGAGATGGGGGTCTCCCTATGCTGCCCAGGCTGGTCTCAAACTCCTGGTCCCAAGCCATCCTCCCGCCTTGGCCTCCCAAATTGCTGAGATTACAAGCATGAGCCACCATGCCCACCCAAATCTTTAATGAGTACTATTATTTCCCCCCTTTTCTATACAAAGAAAGCAAGGATGGGAAAGGCTAAGCAATCTGCTGAGAGTGACACAGCTCAGAAGAGGTGGGACCTGCCTCAAACCCATGTGGTCTAGCCCCAGAAAACGCTTATCACTACCTACATATGAGTTCTTCTCCTCAACCTGTTTATTAATTTTAACATTTCAACTTTTTGTTTCATTCTGTATGTTCTCCCAGGGATGTCCAATTTGCTCCCATTCTTTTAATTATTAGCTACCTGCATATCAATGATTTCTGTGTCAGTTCTGTCTCTCCAAGAAACAAACACCAAAAGGGAATGAGAGGTACCAGGCATTATTTGGAGAAATGCCTGCAAGGGATAAAGAAGAGAGGGAGCAGAAGAAGGCAGGGCCAGCCTTCAGACCATTGTGTCAATCAGATATCTGTGAAAGGAAAAGGGGTAGGAAAGAGGATTGGGTAGGAAGGAAGAGCCTCAGATTGTAGTAAAGGAGAAGAAAGTCTGCCAACTACACTCCTAGTAGCAGGTTCTCCCATCAGGATATCCCAACAGCCCACCTCCATGGTCACCAGAAAGCCCAAATCTACATTTCCAGTCCTAACGTCTGTTTCAGCTCCAGTCTTATACCCAACCACTTCCCGTAGGCGTCCAAGTCCCACAGAACCTCAGCGTCAGCATGGCTAACAATGACTCATTATCTTCTCCTGGCCTCACTGCTTGAAGCTCCACATTCTCTATAATCCCTAGCTCCCTATGTGGCACTACTATGCACCCATCCCTTAAGCTCATCCCTCCCTATCCCTCAGTTCTGCCCATACAATCAGAAACCAAGGTCTATGGACTCTATGTCTAAAATTTCTGTTAAATTTGTTGGTCATCTCCTCTCCATGCATACTCTGCTGCCTTTGTACCCTCGTCATTTTACTCTGTTATAAGAACTCTATATCTCTGTTCTTTGTCTCTGCTCTCTTCCCATTGCACTGCCATGTGATTCCCCTCCCTCCGCACCCCCTTCCTTAATGACCCCATGAACAGAAAAATCTCGATATGGTGAAGGCTTAGAGGCAAGCCGGAGTGCCCCAGTGCTACAAGACTTCAGACAGGGGACCCTCAGACCCTGACAGAAGTGCAAGGAAGGCTTCCTAGAGGAAGACACCCAGAAAAAGCACAAAGCAGATGACCAGGCCGTATTTAAATAAATAATTATTCACTCGGCCATGGTTTTTCACGGCCAAGAAAGGTTTGGTCATAAGAAAATTTCATGCTGCTGTTAAAAGAGTTGATTGCTAAAGGCGAGTAGGAAAGTGCTTCAGTTTTTCCACAACTTTGAGGACCTTTAGTGGGGCTTCTCTTTTAACCACAGTCGACATTGACACCTGTCTGTCGGATGGGTTTCAAGTTCAGCCACTGACTTTGCCACAGTGCTCCCTGACCTCACGTCACACTTCCCACCTCCTTTTAACTTGAGAGGCAAACTCATTCTCACCACTCTGCAGGGAGGTATTGTTTATTGTCTCTTGGAAGAGGAACTTGAGAAGGCAAACTGTGCGGGCCTCTCCTGCAGGTACAATGAATTCTTGATGGGTCTGAGATACAACTGCTGATCAGAGTCTATTTCAGTTTACAAAAAGATATCAAAGATCTGTAGAAAATCACCCAGGTTTTGAGTCTTTTGAGTTCAATTTCAGAACATGTCTAGAGTTATGACTATAAGGTATTCTGGAGGATACAGGATATTTTGCTCAGTGAACTGACTTGTGAAAGTTTAATCAGCTCACTTAGCCTCCCCTATCTCCACCCATACAGGATATAGAAATGAACACTTCCCTCCTTTCAGAAGTAATTTATCCCACATTCTCTATGAGATAGTGGGGGGAAACTAATAGATCAGATAAATTGATACACATGAAGATGTTATAGCTATAAATATTACCAAAAATAAGCCTTATAATTACAGTATCTCAACATGATATCATTTTAGTAACACATAATGTATAAACTTGCTTTTTATTCATGTTTCTTTTCTAAAGGAAATGATCACATTATCTTCCTTTTGACTGTAGGGGGAGAGACAGCAGGAGAAACAACTGAAGGGAAAGGTCATGGGTATTGATTTGATTCCTGAAGGCAGATGATTAACTGCCTCTGCAGAGGCAGCCCCAAGGGCCATGAAAGCCATTGCTCAATTTAAGACTTTCCAAGTTTCCCTCTTTATTATCCAAATCTGATCTTTGTTTCTTAGGCATACATCAGTAGCTTGAAAACTTCATTTTATTGACTGTAGTTTTTCCTGCATGCTCAAGATTAGCAAAGTGGGTACCAGCTCTACGCAGAATGGTGCCTCTCATTGCTGGTGTTTGTCTTTGCATTCCAAGGTGCGGAGCAACAAGAGTTGTGAGAAGATGCCCGAAGAAGTCAGGCCTGGCATCTGGGAGAGGAGGCAGTAACTACCACCCTTTGTGGCCATTCATTCTCTTTGGAATCACATGGACCACAGTACAAAGGGGCACTTTCCTGGTGGACCAAACGACTGGCTTTCTATAGTCCAGGTAGATGCTGCTCACACCTTGCTAATAACAAAGCTGTAGAGTGTTTATTAGTAGCTACCTTTATTATTATTAAATAAATGTGAGCAGATTAGTGGCGCTTAAAAGAACATGTTTCTTGGCCAGGCGTAAGGACTCCTTTAATGGGCAACTTTGGCTCAACGACTCCCTGTCAACCTTGCTGAAATTTTAAAAAATTATCCCGCATGAGGCCGGGCGCGGTGGCTCATGCCTGTAATCCAAGCACTTTGGGGCCGAGGTGGGCAGATCACGTGGTCAGGAGATCGAGACTGTCCTGACTAACATGGTGAAACTCCATCTCTACTAATAAATACAAAAAATTAGCTGGGCTTGGTGGCAGGCACCTGTAGTCCCAGCTACTCAAGAGGATGAGAGAGGAGAATGGCATGAACCCAGGAGGCAGAGTTTGAAGTGAGCAGAGATCACGCCACTGCACTCCAGCCTGGGTGACAGAGCAAAACTCTGTCTCAAAAAAAAAAAAAAAAAAAAAAAAGATTCTGCATGTGAGGCTGTTTTCTCCAATTCTCCTTCCTTGCCCCTCTTCTTCACAAGCATTAGATATTCGATTTGCCTATGATCTGAAAGCTCTCCTTGCCTTCTCTTTTTTCCTCTTTTTTATCCTTCATGGGGATTTCTCCTGATAAATCTCTTGTATGCCTAATCTTTTCTTGAAGTCTACTTCTTGAAGAACCCAATCTAACAAAATATTCCTGGCTAGATTCGTTAGGAACATAATCTAACCTAGGAAACCAGAAGAGGCTCAGCCTGATTGAAGCATGAAGCAAAAGAGGGCTTGTATTCGTCCATTTTGTGTTTCTATAAAGGAATACCTGAGTCTGGGTAGTTTATTTTAAAAAGGTTTATTTAGTTTACGGTTCTGTAAGCTGTACAAGAAGCATGGCCCCAACGTCTGCTTAGCTGTTGGTGAGGGCTTTTGTGCTGCATCGAAACATGATAGAGGGGGCCGGGTGCAGTGGCTCATGCCTGTAATCCCAGCACTTTGGGAGGCCAAGGCAGGCAAATCACGAGGTGAGGAGTTTGAGACCAGCCTGGCCAACATGGTGAAACCCTGTTTCTACCAAAAATACAAAAAATTAGCTGAGCATAGTGGCGGGTGCCTGTAATCCCAGCTACTCGGGAGGCTGAGACAGAATTGCTTGAACCCAGGAGGTGGAGCTTGCAGTGAGCCAAGATCGCACCATTGCACTCCAGCCTGGGTGACAGAGGGAAACGCCGTAAAAAAAAAAAAAAAAAAAAAAAAGAAAGAAACATGGTAGAGAAGGTCAAAGGGGAAGTGGGCACGAGAAAAGAGAGACCAAACCCGAGTGGCATCCTGGCTTTATAACGACTCACTCTCTTAGAAACTAATCCATTGCCCCATAACTAACCCAGCCCTGTAAGATGCAGAACTTACCACCAAGCCGTTCATGACCACTCCACCCCCATGACCCAAACACCTCCCACTAAGCCTCACCTCCCAACACTGCTACCTTGGGGACCAGGTTTCAACACGAGCTTTGGTGGAAACAAACACACCCTATCACCATATCCAAACCACGGTAGGGCAGGAGAAGTAAGAAGACTTGGAAGCAACATTCAAGCCCCTTATTTACCAGCCTCTCTCAGCTTTCCTACATTTAAAATTCTTGCCACTAAGAAAAAATTTTCTTTAAATATCAATAGCTATAAGGGTACAAGTGGTTCTGGGTTGCACGTGGATGAATTGTACAGTGGTGATGTCTGGGCTTTCAGTGTACTTGTCACCCAAGTAGTGTATATTGTATCTAATCTCGCCATTTTTTAGAGTCTAGACTCCTCATTCCCTCTGGATCAATCCCCAAAATCCACTCCGACCTTTCTGGATAATTCCTATCAACACCAGTTTGGTTGCTTGTTTTTTTTGTTTGTTGTTTGTTTTGTTTTTTTTTTTTTGTTTTGTTTTGTTTTGAGACAGAGTCTCACTCTGTCGCCCAGGCTGGAGTGCAGTGGCCGGATCTCAGCTCACTGCAAGCTCCGCCTCCCGGGTTCACGCCATTCTCCTGCCTCAGCCTCCCGAGTAGCTGGGACTACAGGCGCCCGCCACCTCGCCTGGCTAGTTTTTTTTGTATTTTTAGTAGAGACGGGGTTTCACCGTGTGAGCCAGGATGGTCTCGATCTCCTGACCTCGGGATCCGCCCGCCTCGGCCTCCCAAAGTGCTGGGATTAGGCGTGAGCCCCCATGCCCAGCCTGGTTGCTTGTTTTCAAGATGGCCACAATAAATTCCTTTTCTTCATCTGTGCTCATAGTATTTTTTATATCAAGAAAGAGATCAATCTGTTCCTATCCTCCTCCTGAATCTGGAATAGTCTTGGTGACTTGATGGACCAATAAATATGGCGGAAGTGACACTGTGACTTTTGACACAGTCATAAGAAACCTTGCAGCTTCTCCTTACACCCATGGGCATGCTGTCTGTTGGGATTCTCTTGCACTCTGGGGGAAACCACCTACCATGTAAGAACTGTGGCCACCATGAAACCTGTTTTGTAGACAGAGAGAGACAGAGTGAGGCCGGCCAGCCCTCAACCATTCCAGCCACCCCAGCCCAGGCACTACACCTGAGTGAAAGAGACAACTTAGACTTCTTAGGCCCGTCAGATATCCCAAAAAGAAGAAAGGAGGTTTCAGACATATGGCCCCAGTAAAGATATCTCAGTCATCTCCAACCATTCAGGCCACGCTAGTGGAGGACCCAGATATCATGGAGAAGAGATAAGCCAGCCATTTCTGCTGTGCCGCACCCAAGTTCCTGACTCCCCAAATCATGTGTGCAATAAAATGTTTGTTATTTTATGCCACTAAATTTCAGGATGGTTTGTAGTGCAACAAAAGATAACTGGAACATCCTTGGGGTTTCTCACCTCCACATGGCTAAGCCATTTAAAACAGTGACTTCTCAGAACTTCATTTAGCTTTCTGAACTCCATCATCATATTGAGACAATTCTTCCCAGTCTCTCTCACATTCCTGCCAGACTTTTTGTCTTCCTCACTGGATCCAGTACCATCTTGTACACTTGTAGATGTCATACACTGCACAAAGGTATCAGGCCGGTGAGTTAAGTGGTGGCTGATGGGGGTGTCATTTTTTGTTTTTGTTTGTTTGTTTGTTTTTGAGACGGAGTCTCACTCTGTTGCCCAGGCTGCAGTGCAGTGGCATGATCTTGGCTCACTGCAACCTCTGCCTCCCAGGTTCAAGAGATTCTCCTGCCTCAGCCTCCTGAGTAGCTGAGATTACAGGTGTGCCACCAGGATCAGCTGATTTTTTTGTATTTTTAGTAGAGATGAGGTTTCACCATGTTTGCGAGGCTGGTCTCAAACTCCCGACCTCAGGTGATCCGCCTGCCTCAGCCTCCCAAAGTGCTGGATTACAGGTGTGAGCCACTGCGCCCAGCCAGGGGTGTCGTTTTTTTAGTTCCCATAAATGTGTTAGGCCAGGCATGGTGGCTTAAGCCTGTAATCCCAGTACTTTGGGAGGCCGAGGCGGGTGGATCACCTGAAGTCAAGAGTTCAAGATCAGCCTGGCCAACATGGTGAAACCCCGTCTCTACTAAAAATACAAACATTAGCTAGGCATAGTGGTGCATGCTTGTAGTCCCAGCTATTTAGGAGGCAGAAGCAGGAGAATTGCCTGAACCTTGGAGGCGGAGGTTGCAGTGAGCCGAGATAGCACCACTACACTTCAGCCCGGGCAACAGAGTGGGACCCTGTCTCAAAAAAAAAAAAAAAAGTGTTATACGACTTAGTGGCTGCCATGACTGGGATTCCCAAATTTTCAATCCGTCAGTTTCTATTGCTGATATCTGATTGCCTGTGCGGAATTATCCAATCTGCCTTTACCTCTGCTTTCATTTTCTTGAATCCCTGATTGAAGCGCTTATTGTGCCTATCCTCAGTCTTGGATCCCTTTTTTTCCTCTTTCTATATTAGTAAACTTTCCTCCCTCTTAATGAAAATAGCTTATTTTCCTAATTATATGTATTTTCATATTTTAAAAATTTAATGCATAAATTTATAAGAAGAAAGTAAAAACTCACCTGAAATCCCATCCCTGATGTAACTGTAACATAGCTGCCATTAACATTTTGGTGACATTTTTCATGTGTTTGTATGTACATGGGAGTTTTTGGATCAATCTCACTGTCTGTTTTCTTCAGTCCTTTTCCTAGAGACAAATGAAGAACCATCTAATTAGAGCCCACTACATATTTAGTTGTCAGACTTTGCCTGAATACTTACACTGCTTAGCCGTATTTAAAAATCTGTCTCATTTCCTGTGGTGGGAATGTGGATCCTATCACATTCAGTTAGTTGATGCCTTCTAATTTCTCCTCAATAACTACCCGTCTTGCTGAAAACAATGAGTCTCTCCTCAACTCCCCTTCACCTCAGTAGATTCCTGTCATGGCCCATGCATCAAAAAACAAAACAAAACACACTAGGAGGAATAAAGACAAGGGAGGCAAGTCAGGGATACTTCGGAGTGGGTAGTTGACAAAGAAGACGGAAGTTGGGAAGGTGAAGTACGTCAGGCCAGGACGGCATGTTCCCTGGAGCAAGGCCAAGCCTATTCTAGATGCAAGGGTCAAAAGCCAAAATGAAATGGTAATGGAAGCAAAATTAAAAAGATCTGTAGAAATTCTGCTAGCGTCAGTCTGTTTTGTGTTGCTATAACAGAATACCACTGGGTAGTATTCTGGGTAGTTGATAAAGAAGAATAATTTATTTCTTAGGTTTCTGGAGGATGTAAAGTCCAAAGTCAAGTGGCCTTCTTGCTACCTCATCCCATGCTGGAGGGTGGACAGGCAAGAGAGGAAGAGAGGACAAGAGGGGACCAAACATGCTTTTATCAAGAACTCACTCCTGGCCAGGCACGGTGGCTCATGTCTGTAATCCCAGCACTTTGGGAGGCGAAGCAGGTGGATTACTTGAGGTCAGGAGTTCAAGACCAGCCTGACCAACATGGTGAAACCCTGTCTCTGCTAAAAATACAAAAAAAAATTGGCCAGGCATGGTGGTTGGCACCTGTAATCCCAGCTACGCGGAAGGCTGAGGTGTGAGAATCACTTGAACCTGGGAGGTGGAGGTTGCAGTGAGCTGAGATCGCACCATGGCACTCCAGCCTGGGCAACACAGAGAGATTCAAACAAAAAAAAAAAAAAAAAAAAAAAACACCATTACAATAGTAATTAAATGTCAACATGAGTTTTGGAGGGGACATTCAAACACTAGCATTCTTCACTGGTCCCCCAAAACTTATGCCTTTCTCACATACAAAATACATTCATCCCATCAAAACAGCCCTCAAATTTTTCATTCATTCCAGCATTAACTCAAAAATCCAAAGTCTGAGGTCTCATCTAAGTTAGATATGGGTGAGCCTAAAAGCACAATTCATCCTGAGACAAATTACTCTCTAGCTGTGAGCCTGTAAAATTAACAAGTTACATGGACCCAACAGCTAACATGTAACAAGTTACATGTAAGTCCAAAAGCTAACAAGGGGAACAACATCAAGTCTTCTTAAAGCTCCAGCATAATTTCCTTTGACTCCATGTCCTGAATCCTGGGCACACTGGGGTAGGGGAAGGTACCCCAGGCCTATCTCCTGAAACCATTCTGCCCTCCCAGATCTCTGGGGTTATAATGGGAGAGGCTGTCTCCAAGATCTCTGAAATGCCTTCAGTGTCTTTCTCCCATTGTCTTGATGATCTCTTCCATCCATGTATTAATCTACGTAGCCTCCCAGTGTGCCTCCCAATGCCACAGGCAGTCGAACTCCTATGGCTTTGTTGGACTCAGTCCGCCCAGCAGTTCTCATAGGTTGGAGTCCTGTGCCTATAGCTCTCTAAAGCTGGTGCTGCAAGCTGGTAGCTCTACAGTTCCAGGGTTTTAGGACTGGCCCTGCTTTCATGGCCCCAGTAGGCACTACCCTAGTGGAGACTCTCTGTGGCAGCTCTGACATCACATTTCCATTTGATGATGCTCTAGTGGAAGCTTTCTGTGGTGACTCCGCCCCTGCAACAAATGTCTCCCAAGGCCCCCAGGCTATCTGCAACATCCTTTGAAATCAAGGTGGAGGACGCCACGCCCCCACAACTCTAGCATTCTGCTTGTCTGCGGAAGTAGAACCACATGGACGCTGCCAAGGTTTCCAGCTTGTTCCTTCCAGGGCAGCAGGTCAAAACGTATCTGGGCCCGCTTGAGCCATGGTTGGGGCAGTCCAGGAGCACTGCACCAGAATGCAGGGAGCAGAGATCTGAGGCAGCTCTGAGCAGCAAGTCCATGGAAGGTACCCCAGGCCTATCTCCTGAAACCATTCTGCCCTCCTAGATCTCTGGGGCTGTAATGGGAGAGGCTGTCTCCAAGATCTCTGAAATGCCTTCAGTGTCTTTCTCCCATTGTCTTGATGATCTCTTCCATCCATGTATTAATCTACTTAGCAAACAGTTACTTGGCCACATGCTTGGTTTGCTCTCCCAACATGTTTTTTTAAAAGGGAAGAAACTAAAGCCATGGGGTCAGGAAGACACACAGAAATCCAAAAGGGAGACAATAAAAGGACCAAAATATGATGGTGACAAAGGGGATAAAAATGAAGAATGAAGAACACAACTTTTAAAAAGAAAGAAAAGAAAAACATCTGTGGACCAATTGACTAAGACAAAGAGGGTTCTATAGTGTTGTTGGTTTGGAACAGAATGACTGAGATAATTCTAGGAAATTTATGAAAAGTAATGAAGAGTAAAGGAAGAGGATTTGGGGACAGGTCATGATTGTGTTTTTATAATAGTGATTATTGAGAGTGTGTTATGGAGGCTGATGTGGGCGGATCACTTAAGCCCAGGAGTTTGAGACCAGCCTGGGCAACGTGGCAAAACCTCCATCTCTACAAAAAATATAAAACAATTAGACTGGTGTGGTGGCGTGGGCCTGTAATTCCCGCTACTTGGGAGGCTGAGGCTCAAGAATTGTTTGAACCGGGGAGGTGGAGGCTGCAGTGAGCCAAGATTGCACCACTGCACTCCAGCCTGGGCAACAGAGTGAGACTCAATCTAAAAAAAAAGAAGAAAGAAAGAAAGAAGGAAAGAAGAAAGAAAAGAAAAGAGAAAAGAAAAAAAAAGAAAAGAAATCTGGCCAGCTCAAGAGAAACAGCTTAAATATGCAGACAGCCGGGACTCCTTTTGTCAGTTAGGGCTGTCAGAGAACCAGAACCAACAGGATATGTGTGTATTTATATTAAGAGATTTACTTTAAAGAATTGGCGCATGTGATTATGGGAACTGGAAAGTCCAAAATCTGTAGGGCTGACCAGCAGGTTAGAAACTCAGGTAGGAGTTGACTCCTCAAGTAGTCTTGAGTCTGAAACATGTAGGGCAGGCCAAGAGGCTGGAAACTGAGGCAGCATTTCTTTGTTACAGTCTTGAAGCCAATTTCCTTTTCTCTGGGAAGCCTCCATTTTGTTTTGTTTTGTTTTGTTTATCTTAAGGTCTTCAACTGATTAAAAGAGGCCCACCCACATTATTGAGGGTAATCTCTTTTACTTAAAGTCAACTGACTGTTGATGTCAGTCATATCAACAAAATACCTTCACAGCAACACCTAGCCTAGCATTTGACCAAACAACAAGGCTGCATAGCTTAGTCAAGTTGATGCATACAATTTAGCTTTTACACTCCGCAGTGAAACTGCCCAGCTAGAGCCTCCCAATGTCAAAGTCCACTATCAATCAACAAGGTCCACTCATAGCACAGAAATCCCAGTCAGTCTTCTAAATGCCCCATCCTAAAGAAAGAGCAGGGAACCAAAAATAAATAGACATATGTGGAAAGTCACTAAGAGGAAATGAAAACAATTCAGAAAGCAGAAAATGACAAAAAGTATTAATACCTTCAGAGAGATAAGAGAAGATAATTCAATCATGAAAGAAAGAAGCTAGTGAGCGGAAAAGATTTCAGAGAATAAAAAGAAACTCTTGGAAATTACAAATATGATAACATGAATGAAAAACTCGGTAACAAGGATTATAAATTAAAGGTAAGAAAATCTCCAAGAAAGTTAAACGAAATGGTAAAGACACAGAAAAAAGAGAAGAGAAGAAATATATCAGTTTAGTAGGATTAGCATCTGAATAAAGTTTCCAGAAAGAGAATGGAGAAAATGAAGGAGGGGAAATTGTCTAAGTAATAATTCAAAAAAACATTTAAGCATTATCAATCATGAGTTTCCAGAATGAAAAGGTCTACCAAGTTCCTAGCACAGTGGTTAACTACATATCCACACCAAACCACTTCATCATTGAAGAAATTAAAGAAAACAAAGATAAGATAGTAAAGTTTTGTGTCCGTGAGAGGGACAGATGACACAGAAATGATCAAGAATCAGACTGACTTCAGGTATCAGGAGAGGGCAATGGAACCATGCCTTCAAAACTCTAAGGAAAAATGACATTTTGACCCAGGATTCTATTTCCAACAAAACATAGCAAATTTAAGGGTAGCAGAATGATCTTTTCAGAAATGAAAATTCTTGGCCAGGCATGGTGACTCAAGCCTATAATCCTAGCACTTTGGGAGGCCAAGGCAGGAGGATCACTTGACCTCAGGAGTTCGAGACCAGCCTGGCCAACGTAGTAAGACCTTGTCTCTAAATTTAAAATATTATATATAAAAAATAAATAAATAAATAAATAATAAACAAAATGAAAATTCTCCAAAAATTTACTTCCCACGGACTTTTTATCAGCAAACGATAGTGGAAGTATTCCTCTAAAAAAAGGAGAAACCAAAGAAAGAGGAGAACAAAACAGTCAGGAATCAAGAGAATCTGAGGCCACGTGCGGTGGCTCACTCCTGTAATCCCAGCACTTTGGGAGGCTGAGAAGGGTGGATCACCTGAGGTCAGGAGTTTGAGACCAGTCTGGCCAACACCATGAAACCCCGTCTGTACTAAAAATACAAAAAAATTAGCTGGACATGGTGGCAGATGCCTGTAATCCCAGCTATTTGGGAGGCTGAGGCAGAAGAATGGCTTGAACCTGGGAGGCGGAGGTTTTAGTGAGCTGAGATTGCACCACTGCAATCTAGCCTGGGCAACAGGAGTAAAACTCCATCTCAAAAAAAAAAAAAAAAGGAGATCCCAGGATACAACATTAGACATAAATAGCAGTCGGTCCAAACTGGATGAGATCAGAGGATTCTGGGAGAGAGGCCTTCAAGAATATGGAATTTATAGGGCATCTGACATGTTTCAAACAGTAAGAGGAGATGTATACCTCTTGAGGACACTTTGGGGCTAGAAAACTAAGTAAAATTTTTTTAAAGAAACAAGAAAAGCCAGGCGTGGTGGCTCACGCCTGTAATCCCAGCACTTTGGGAGGCCGAGGCAGGTGGATCACCTGACATCAGGAGTTCAAGACAAGCCTGACCAACATGGAGAAATCCCGTCTCTACTAAAAATACAAAATTAGCCAGGGTAGTGGTGCATGCCTGTAATCGCAGCTACTCAGGAGGCTGAGGAGGAGAATTGCTTGAACCTGGGAGGCAGAGGTTGCGGTGAACCAAGATCGCGCCATTGCACTCCAGCCTGGACAAAAAGAGCGAAACTCCGTCTCGAAAATAAACAAAAACAAAAAGAAACCAGAAAAGTATTAAACTTAAGAGAAGCAAAAAGTTATTCAAGAATGGAAAAGTAATAATGTGGGTTTATACTACTTGGGTCGGTTATGAATAATATTTACCTAGTTAAAATAATGTAAATAGTGAATATTGTTTAACAAAATTACCTTTTTTTTTGAGACAGGGATCTCACTGTGTTGCCCAGGTTGGAGTACAGTGACATGATCAGAGCTCACTGCAACCTCAATTTCCTGGGTTCAAGGGATCCTTCTACCTCAGTTTCCCAAGTAGCTGAGGCAACATGTGCACACCATTACACCTGACTAATTTTTACAATTTTTAAAAAAGAGACTGGGGTCTCACTTTATTGCCCTAGCTGGTCTTGAACTCCTGGGCTCAAGCAATCCTCCTACCTCAGCCTCCCAAAGTGCTGGAATTACAGATGTGAGCCCTATGCCTGGCCCAAAATTACATATTTGTATGAAGGATAATATTTGTGGTGAAGGCAAGGAAGTGGAAAAAGAGAGCTAAGTTTTTATCATTTATGATGAAAATAGGTAATATATAATACCACAAAATTAAGAAACACTGGTTCAGGAGGGTTGTGTAAAGATTTAGGGGTAAATAATAACAAAAACAAAGATTTGATATTTTAATTAATTTATTTTATTTTATTTTATTTTATTTTATTTTATTTTATTTTATTTTATTTTTGAGACAGAGTCTTGCTCTGTCACCCAGGCTGGAGAGCGGTGGCATGATCTCAGTTCACTGCAACCTCCACCTCCCAGGTTCATGTGTTTCTCCTGCCTCAGCCTCCCGAGTAGCTGGGATTACAGGCACCCACCACCACGTCCAGCTAACGTTTGTATTTTTAGTAGAGATGGGGGTTTCATCATGTTGGCCAGGCTGGTCTCAAACTCCTGAGCTCAAGTGAGCCACCCGCCTCGGCCTCCCAAAGTGCTGTGATTACAGGCGTGAGCCACCACATCCAGCCAAAAAATAAAGATTTAAAAGGACTTGTCTTTGGAAGGAAAAAATGGTGGAAACAGGGAGAAAAGATGACTACCGTTTTTTATACTAAGCATTGCACAACTGTTTACCCTTCTTGCATACATAATTTTGGTTAAAAATATAAACTTCCCTTTAAAAAAACTTCCCATACCTGTAGAAGAAAATCCAAACTCCTGGCAGTCTAAGAGCTCAGCTTATAGGATCAGAGTACCAGCTATGTAAGCTTGGTCTAGTTATCTAAGCTTCCTAAATTCTGTGAAAAGAGAAGAAGAATAGTTCTCATGGTAACGGTGCATACTGACTGATCAGCAGCCCTGGTTGTGAAGAATGAATTAAAAAACACATGTGGAGTCTAAGCATTATGCCTGACACATAGTTAGTGTTGTGTAAACTTTCACTAGTTTTGCTATTATCAGGCTGAAATTCAAGGCTCTTTGTAATCCCCTCTCCAATCTGCTTTTTCAACCTCATGTCTTATTACTCTCCTAGAGAAACTCCAGACTTGGACCAGGCAGTTCTCATCCTTTCTGAAACACATCATGTTTTTTCAAACTGTCTCCTCACTATTGCTTGTGCAATTGTTTGTTTTCCTATTCACCAATCTATTTGGTTGAAATAACAATGGAAATGAAATGTGTTACACCCTGTAAATAACTGGACAGTATTTGCATTCATAGGATCAAAATCCAAGATGTAAATATTTCCTCTAGGGGCTAAAAGCTGAAAGGAGGAGTTCCATTTTTGTTCAAGACGTGTTAATCTTGTCATTGCTCAGGTTGCCATGGTTCCTGTTTGAAATATTTTCTTGGTGCTTCTAGGACTTAAGCTTATGCCACTACATCTGAACAAGTGGCAATAACCACATTCTATTGAGACAAGGATATGGAGTAGGGAGAGGGTACGATTCTTGTGAGATAGGTCAGTGCTTGAACCAGAAATGTAAGCCAAGATTTTTCATGTCTCTGTTACAAACTAATCTTTGCTACTGCTGACACTGCGTATTTCCGTTTTTATTTTTTCCTGGTGATCAGGGAGCAATTCATTTTGTAAATCAGGGAGATACTCTTTTCCCTTTCTCTCCTGTGGCATTATTTATTAAATGGGAAAAACCTACTGACTTTTTACTTGTAGTTTTTTTTTAAAAAAATAAAGGCTTTAATTTTATAAGTAAATTGTTAGTCAATTATTTTATTAGACAGAGAGATAATTCACTAGAATATAAAAAGGAGTAAATTCTAGCCTAAAAAAAGATTCAACCAATGAAAAGTAAGTAAATTAACTTTGGTAAATCATAATCGTCGGTCAACTTCACAATCATTTTTAATTTCACAATCATAGATAGAAGAATTCCTTGAACAGAAATGGAAATTGTGTTTTTATGAATCTTGTTAATCTATCTCTGATGACATTTATGTCCCACAGGACATCCTTGCTTCTTTTCTAACCTCTTAGAGACTTGTGGTCTCTGGTGTATATAGGAAGTAAACAGTAATATGAGAATAGTGTTAATTGCTCTTGATTGCTTAAAATGATCATAACATTTCATAATTTTGTGAATTTCGTAAATCATTTTATAAGATTTTCTTTGGCAGTCTCAAAGAGGAGGGATAATATTATCTTCTTTCTTTCATTCTAAGTTGAATTCAGATAGACTATCCAGAATCTTACACAAATTCACCAGCATTTCATTATTTATTATCCTTGCCATCAATATTTTGTTGACATTTGCTGACACTTTATAAGTGTCCTTAAGGCATATGATAATAGATCAGTTGCTGTAAGTTGTGCATTTGTGGGTACTAGGAAGATTCTCTTTCCTCACAGGGTAATTTGTGAAGGGCTGTTTTATGTGAGCTGTATTCATTTTTTTAGATATGAACAATAAAGTGAGATACATTTTAATGCAAAATAGAAAAATGGAAAACCCTCAAGTTAAGTTTTGAGAACCTTTTTCCCTTGGCTTTAAGGAAGGATAAAGTAGAAGCCATTTAGTTGAGCAACGGGCTTGTAAAACTTACGCTTTATTTTCAATTGCTCATTCCTGTTCCTGTGTTCTCCCTTTCAAGCCAAATACTATTGCATACAATATTTCAGGAACAATTAGAGCACAGCTTAGTCTCTATTTGAGATAAATTCTTATAATCTAAATATTAACCCATGACTGCCCTTTATTTCTAATTACTTTCTTGTTTTTTGATATCTTTGTTAATTTAAACATACTGTCCCTGCTTAAATCTCATGATACCAAAGTCCTGAATAGTAGACAAGGACATGTTGCCAATGAAAAGTTGCCAACTACAGGTTGAGAATGTTCTTAAAATAAGGACAGGGCACAGCGGCTCATGCCTGTAATCCTAGCACTTTAGGAGGCTGAAGCAGAAGATTGTTTGAGTTCAGGAGTTTGAGACCAGCCCAAGCAACATAGCAAGACCCTGTCTCTATAAGAAAAAAAAAAAGAGAGAGAGAGAGTCTTCTTAAAATAAGAAAGTCATATCCAAAAAAGGACCCATAAACCAAGAAACCAAGTTCCCAAGACCCTCTAGTATATTCTAGATACCAGCGATTACATATGAAAGTAATACTGAATATCAACCTCTAGGGTTCAAAAATTTCATCCAATAATGACATCTTTCATGGATTCAATACTACAATGACTTCAAGTGCAATGGCTGCCAACTTATCAATTAACAGATTGTTTGATGAATTTATTGAAAAATTGGCAGTTCCCAAGTAGTAATCCCACTAATGGATATTATGCTTGATAAATTAATTCTGAGGCTTACAATCTATGCAATGTGAAAAACAATTAGAAAACCAAAAAGAAAACCAAAATAAAACCACAAGGGCACTAGATATACATTTCAAAGAAGTGGCCTGTAGCCTCTTGTATAGAAGAGGACAAGGAGCAATAGACATTCCTGAAAACATGGCACATGACACAAGATGACTTATTAGCTTGCCTCAAGTGGCTAAGTGGCATGGAATGCTGCCTTGACCTGAACCGTGCACATGATGTGAGTGCAAAGGCTGTTTGTTTGTGATGATTTTTACTGCTCTCTACGCAGAATTCACTCAATTATATGTGATGACCACATTTTTTGTTTGTTTGTTTGTTTCCAAAGCAGCATCTATAGGACATTCCAGAACAACAGTCTAATGGCCGACAGGACCTTACCTTCCTTCCCACCAAGTGGTGTCCAGTGAATCCTCTTCCTGATTGGGGTTGATAACTGACTTAGGTTTCCTATTTTCCTAATTTCTTTCCCTTAATTTTTTGACTTTTTTCTTCTCTTTCAATTACCGGTGATATGCAGATTGGGGGAAAACACTTCACAAATTATTTCTGGCTTAACATTCCTCATTTCCAAATGTGCTTTTCAGACTTTAATTAAACCTGGTCTCCCTGAGCGCCAACAAAGAAGCACTGTTTTCCTGCTTTCCAGAAGGGGACAATGAAAATGGAATAAGGGATACAGCCAGTAAAAGTGGGAAGGGACAATAAAAAAGAAGCTCTCCTGACTTCATCAGAGTTTAGAAGCTTTTCCGCCTTTCTTTAGATCTAAATTCACATTATCAAGCATTTTGGAAAAATTTGTTTCCTTGAGGGGATTAAAAGGCATTGTGTTCTATTTCAAAATGTGAGAAAAAAATTTTATTAATGAATTCCTTTTAGATGTAACATTATATATAAATTAAAATACAAAATATAAGAAAAAATGTTATACTTTTAGCTGATTTGCTTAGATAAAAAATTATTTTTATTATTTACTGTTAAGTATTAAACATTTACTATTAAATAATAAATATTATTTATCATATTTAGATAAAATTCACTTACAATTAGATTAAATGATTATAATTTGACTACTTGATCTTAAGTCACATAATTTTCTTTTTCTTTGAGACAGAGTCTCATCCTGTTACCCAGGCTGGAGTGCAGTGGTGTAATCTTGGCACACTGCAACCTCCGCCTCCTGGGTGCAAGCAGTTCTCCTGCCTCAGCCTCCCTAGTAGCTGGGATTACAGGCATGTGCCACCACGCCTAGCTAATTTTTTCATTTTTAGTAGAGACAGGGTTTCACCATGTTGTCCAGGCTGGTCTCGAACTCCTGACCTCAAGTGATCCACCCTCCTCAGCCTCCCAAAGTGCTGGGATTATAAGCATGAGCCAGTGTATCTGGCCTAAGTCACATAATTTGATAGTTCTTTAGAATTATAATTTATTAAGAAAATTTTAAATGTACCTACTTTGTCTTTAAAACCCTCATAGGTTGGGCAATCCAGCGAAATCCCATCTCTATTAAAAAAAAGTTTAAAAAAATACCCACACATACTGGACATAAAAGAGTTAAACTACAAAACGTCAGTGAGGCAGCCACTGGACAGCTGTAACCACATTTACTGAGGCCAAAGAGTACATCTGCTAGTGGTATACACAAAATAACCATAGAAAACATTTTTTAGGGGTAATGAAGTCCTTGAGGTAGCACTTACCCTTTCTTCCAAATTCCACAACAGGGCAAAAAAAATCTTTTTTTTAATGGCCTGTTTTTGCAAAGAAGGCATTAAAACAGAGTTTCCCTTCCTTGAGGTCTGGTGCTGCACAAATATTTTTAACAGCTACTAGGAACAGAAGCAACGATGTACAGAATTTAAGCTGATAAAGATACTCTTATCTGAAATTTATATTTTTAATAATTGCAGATAGAGAAATGAAAGAATGAGAATGTGCTACAAATATCATATTAAGAAAACACTCTAGCCAGGCACAGTGGCTCATGCCTGTAATCCTAGCAATTTGGGAGGCCAAAGCAGGCAGATCACTTGAGGTCAGGAGTTCCAGTCCAACCTGGCCAACATGGTAAAATCCCCATCTCTACTAAAAATAGAAAAATTACCCAGGCATGGTGGTGCATGCCTGTAGTCCCGGTTACTCAGAAGGCTGAAGCATGAGAATCATCTGAACCTGGGAGGTGGAGGTTCCAGTGAGCCAAGATTGTGCCACTGCACTCCAGCCTGGGTGACAGAGGGAGACTGTCTCAAAAAAAAAAAAAAAAAAAAAAAAAGAAGTAAACTCTTTAGCATGGGCCGGTTTGGAATTAAGGGAGGAATGTGAGTAACTCAGAATCTGAGGGCAAAGGAAGCAGGGGACATGAGCAAGACCCCGTGAGGAAGAGTTGCCTCTACAGCAGTTCCTTGGTGCTATATAATGTTTATTATGGTTGACTTCTCATTATCCATTCCACTCACCAGGTGATTGGTACAGGTCAATTGTGATCATCCCATTTGTCTTGCCAGTGATTGGGTTAGGAATGGGAGGCACTGAGCCAAGATTGTGCCACTGTACTCCAGCCTGGGCAACAGAGCAAGACTCCATCTCAAAAAAAACAAAAAAGAAAGATAATTGATGAATTGACTTTAAAGGTTTGCAACCAGTATTTTGGTGTTCAAAACTGGAAGATAAATAAGCAGCATCACTGGTAGAATAACATTTAAAGCATCTATGCAGGTGTCACATGTTATCCTTTCTAGATTATATAACAAAATGGGCATACTTGATATTCCTAATAGTGGGAACAGAAACATTTGTAGAATTTATACAGAATGGCCGGGCGCAGTGGCCCATGTCTGTAATCCCAGCAGTTTGGGAGGCTGAGGCGGGCAGATCACCTGAGGTCAGGAGTTCAAGACCAGCCTGGCCAACATGGTGAAACCCCACTTCTACTAAAATTACAAAAATTAGCCGGGTGTGGT
>NC_045455.1:72365756-72386484 GCF_002776525.5 Piliocolobus tephrosceles
GTGAAACCCCACTTCTACTAAAATTACAAAAATTAGCCGGGTGTGGTGGTGCACCTGTAATCACAGCTACTCAGGAGGCTGAGGCAGGAGAATTGCTTGAACCTGGGAGGTGGAGGTTGCAGTGAGTCGAGATTGCACCACTGCACTCCAGCCTGGGCTGTAGAGAAAGAATTTTCAAAAAAAAAAAAAAAAAAAAAAAAAAAAAAACAACAAAAAAGAATTTATACAGAATTTATTCTTCTCCTAACACTTCCACCATCTGATGATTATCTTATTTATGACTTGATATGTTCTCCATTCTTTTTTTTTTTTTTGAAATGGGATCTCACTCTGTCCTCCAGGCTGGAGTGCAGTGGCATAATCACGGCTCACTGCAGCCTCAACCTCCTGGGCTCAAGTTATCCTCCCATCTCAGCCTACTGAGTAGCTGAGACCACAGGCACGCACTAGCATGCCCAGCTAATTTCCTTTTCTAGAAACTTTTTTGTAGAGACAGGGTCTTACTATGTTGCCCAGGCTGGTCTTGAACTCTTGGGTTCAAGTGATCTTCCCCCCTCAGCCTCCCAAAGTGCTTGGATTACAGGTATTAGCCACTGTGCTTAGCCATATGTTCTCCATTCTATGCTGGCAATTGAGAGAGCTAAGCATTCACTATGAATATCCATGTTCACATTGCTGGGATGAGAAATAATGAGTATTAAAGAAGAATCCTGGCCAGGCACGGTGGCTCACACCTGTAACCCCAGCACTTTGGGAGGCTGAAGCAGACAGATCACGAGGTCAGGAGTTCGAGACCAGCCCGGCCAACATGATGAAACCCTGTCTCTACTAAAAATACAAAAATTAGCCAGGTGTGGTGGCACGTGCCTGTAATCCCAGCTATTTGGGAGGCTGAGGCAGGAGAATTGCTTGAACCTGGGAGGTGGAGGTTGCAGTGAGCTGAGATTGTGCCACTGCACTCCAGCCTGGGCAACAAAGCAAGACTCTGTCTTGGGGGGGAAAAAAAAGAATCCTATTATTTCAGGAATCTGTAAACCAATATTTCTAAAACTGAAAAATAACAGGTCTTTCAGAAAGAATATCATGGTTTAAATTTTGACCTTTTAGAACAGCAAGGTGAGAGCACCACTGCAATGAGCATAGCCTGGGGCAGGTTTGAATAATAAAGTGAAGTGGGATGGCCTCTAGCCTAGAGGATCTTACATCCTATATAGGGCCCCTTTGAATGAGTCTTAGGAGTCATCTGTCCTTTTGCCAGGACTCTTTTGTTCCTAGTTTGATCCTAATAATAGAATACAGATATAAGATAACAAAAGGGGAAATATGATAGAGGAGACGTTAATTCTTACACCTAGTATTCTTAGCAATACATCCCTTCCCTTTCTATTTATATTAGTAGTCTTTCTATAGTGCTTTAGTGTATCTAAGTGCACCTTATAGTGCATCTAAAGTTATCTCAACCTCTTGCCTCTACTACTTCCCACTTCAAATAAATCTCATCTAATTGTCTTTCTTGACTATAGTTCTGATTTATTAACCTCATGACAGCCACAATGATTTTTTTTTTTTTTTTTCTGAGACAGAGTTTTGCTCTTGTTGCCCAGGTTGGAGTGCAATGGCGCAATCGTGCTCACCACAACCTCTGCCTCCTGGGTTCAAGTGATTTCTCCTGCCTTAGCCTCCCAAGTAGCTGGGATTACAGGCATGCAACTCCACACCTGGCTAATTTTTTTGTACTTTTGGTAGAGACAGGATTTCTCCATGTTGGTCAGGCTGGTCTCAAACTCCCGACCTCAGTGATCCGCCTGCCTTGAACTCCCAAAATGCTGGGATTACAGGCATGAGCCACCATGCCTGGCCCACAACGATTCTTTCAAAACATTTTAATGGCATAACATTTTGCATCATCTCACTCTCAACTTTTCTGTAGCCTTATGTTTAGGATATGCTTCTTGTAAGCAACATATAACTGAGTTTTGTTTTCTTATCCAGTTTGACAATTTTTATATTTTAATTAGAACATTTAGTCCACTTACATTTAATATATGTATTGATATATTTCATTTTAAATCTACCATAATAGTATTTGCTTTCTGTTTGTTCCTCTATTCCATGTTCTATTTTCTCCTATTTCTGTCAACTTTTGAACTTATTTTATTATTATTAATATTCCAGTTTTTTACTGGACATGGTGGCATATACCTGTAGCCACAACTACCAGGGAGAATGAGGTGGGAGGATCACTTGAACCCAGGCATTTGAGGTCAGACTGAGCAACACAGACAGAACTTGTCTCTGAAAGAAAAAATTGTTAATTCCAATTTTCCCACTCTATTAGTTTAGAAGTTATACACGTATTTTTCTCTTACTGCACAGATTATTAATTTATAAAAGTCTCAAACTGGGCACAGTGGCTCACACCTGTAATCCCAGCACTTTGGAAGGCCAAGACAGGTAGATCTCTTGAGCTCACGAGTTCAAAACCAGCCTGGGCAACATGGCGAAACACCATCTCTACAAAAAATACAAAAATTAGCCAGGCATGGTGGCCCCTGCCTGTAGTCCCAGCTACTTGAGTGGCTGAAGAGAGAGGATTGCTTAAGCCTGGAAGGTTAAGGCTGCAATGAGCTGTGTGTGTACCACTGCACTCTAGCCTGGGCAACAAGCAAGATCCTGTCTCAAAAAAAAAAAAAAAAAAAAAAAATCAAAGTCCATTTTTTTTTTGAAGAGGCAGGGTCTCACTCTGTCATCTAGGCTAGAGTGCAGTGGCACAATCATAAATCACTGCAGCCTCAAACTCCTGGGCTCAAATGATCCTCCCACCTCAGCTTCATAAGTGGCTGAGACAACAGGTGCATGCCACCAGATCCAGCTAATTTATTTTTTATTTTTTGTAGAGACAGGGTCTCTCTATGTTGCCTAGGCTGGTCTTAAACTCCTGGTCTCAAGTGATCTGCCTACCTCAGCCCTCCAAAGTGCTGGGATTACAGGCATGAGCCTCTGTGCCTGACCCTAAATCTAATATTAATTGGTATTTTCACCCTCTTACCCAAGGCTGTAATGAAAGCGCCTTAGAACCTTTAATGCTATTTATACTCTTTCTGACTTAGAAGCCATTGTTATATTTTAATTTTACATTTATTAAGGATTCTACATTATTATTATGTTATACAGTCCATATTTATTTGTATTTATTCACATATTTGCCTTTCTCATTGCTCTTTATTCTTTCTGGTGTCTCTGGGCTTCCACACAGGGTCATTTTCTTTCTGCCTAAAGAACACACTTAGTATTTTCTTTATTGTGAATCTGCTAATAATGTATTTTACCAATTTTGATTTGCCTGTATATTTATTTCAGCTTCATCCTTGAAGGATATTGTCATTGGGTAAATAATTATAGTTTGATGGTTCTTTTCTTTTCTTTTTCTTTTGTTTGAGACAGAGTGTTGCTGTGTTGCCTAGGCTGGAGTGTAGTGGTGCGATCTCGGCTCACTGCAACCTCCGCCTCCCGGGTTCAAGTGATTCTTCTGCTTCAGCCTCCCAAGTAGCTGGGACTACAGGCACGTGCCACCATGGCCAGCTAATTTTTTGTGTTTTTAGTAGAGATGGGTTTCACTGTTTTAGCCAGGATGGTCTCAATCTCCTGACCTCGTGATCCACCCACCTCGGCCTCCCAAAGTGCTGGAATTACAGGCGTGAGCCTCCGTGACTGGCCTCTTTTCTTTTCTTTTTAAGATGAAGTCTTGCTCTGTTAGCCAGGATGGAGTTCAAGCAATTCTCCTGTCTCAGCCTCCCAAATAGCTGGGATTACAGATGCTCACTACCATGCCTGGCTAATTTTTGTATTTTTAGTAGAGACAGAGTTTCGCCATGTTGGCCAGGCTGGTCTTGAACTCCTGATGTCAGGTGATCCACCTGCCTTGGCCTCCCAAAGTGCTGGAATTACAGACATGAGACACTGTACCCGGCCAACAGTTATTTTCTTTTAACTTTTTTTTTTTTTTTTTTTTTGAGACAGAGTCTCTCTCTGTCATCCAGGCTGGAGTGCAGTGGTGTGATCTCGGTTCACTGCAACCTCCACTTCTCGGGTTCAATTAATTCTTCTGCCTCAGCTTCCTGAGGAGCTGGGATTACAGGTGAGTGCCACTATGCCCAGCTAATTTTTATATTTTTAGTAGAGATGGGGTTTTGCCATGTTGGCCAGGCTGGTCTCAAACTCCTGGCCTCAAGTGATCTGCCCGCCTTGGCCTCCCAAAATTTTGGGATTACAGGCATGAGCCACTGCACCCAGCCTTCTTTTAGCATTTTCAATTTATCATTCCATTCTCTTCTGGTTTCTATAATTTTATGAAGAAGTTAGCTGTAAACCTAGTGTTGTTGCTCTGAAGTTAATCTTTTTGTCTGTGGTTTTACTATGATAAATCTAGGTATAGTATTTTTTAATTTATCCTGCTTTGGTTCATAGTAATCCTTGAATCTGTGGCTTGGTGTCTTTTTTTTTTTTTTTTTTGAGACAGTGTTTTACTCCCATTGATCAGGCTAGAGTGGTGCAGTGGCATGATCTCAGCTCACTGCAACCTTCACCTCCCTCCCTCCCTCTTTCTCTCTCTCTCTCTCTCTTTCTTTCTTTTGATAGATCTTATTTTGTCACTCAGGCCAGAGTGCAGTGGCACAATCTTGAGTCACTGCAACTTCCACTGCCCGGGTTCAAGCAATTCTCCTGCTTAGCCTCCCGAGTAGCTGGGACTACAGGCGTGTGCCACCATCCCCAGATAATTTTTGTATTTTTAGTAGAGACAGGGTTTCACCATGTTGGCCAGGATAGTCTCGAATTCCTGACCTCAAGTGGTCCACCCGCCTCGGCCTCCCAAAGTGTTGGGATTACAGGCGTGAGCCACTGCGCCTCACCTACATGCTTAATTTCTTTTTTTTTTAACCAAAAAAATTGTTTCATTTAAAAAAGTATTTAGAACACATAAAGGCAACATTGATTCTTTTTTCTCATCTTCTGGTATGGAATCTGTTGGTGGCTCCTCCCCTGTTGTGCTGATGCTCTCTGAGCCAGTGTTACTGTCACTGGTTCGTTCCTCTGCCATACTGTCGACCCCTCCTGCCACTCTCCTTATCCTCAGGAGTAGACGTTCCTTCTTCACCGTTCTGTTGGCTCTCTGTCATTTCTTCAAGGTGTGTCTCCTCTGTCTCCATTGGAATGCTGTCGTCATCTTTCTTCTCCTCGCCTTTGTTGGCTGCTTGTTATTCCTCAGGAAGGATGTTGCTCTGACTGTACTCAGCTTGCTCTGTTGCCTCCTTCTCCCTTTCCTCTTGCCCTTTGCGGGCCTGTTTCTCTGCCTGTGCAATCTCAGCTTCAATTTTCTCCATATCCACTTCTACTTTCAGACAGCATAACCTTTTAAGTTCATTGTTAAGTGAATCTGTGCTTTCCAGGAATTTCCTCTTTTTCTCCTGGTGTCTTTCCTCTATTTGAAGAATTTCAGCTTCTGGTTTTCACTGATGAACCATTAAGGACTGGACCTGTCTGTCGTTGGACCTGTCATTTGAGGACCTGCATTCTAGCTGTTCTGACAACTGACCGAACGTCTGGCACCACACTCCCACTAAGGATTTCACTAATGAGGCGGTGGTTCCTCTGGAAACGGTCGGTGACTGGATGCTTCACTGAAAAGCCATCATCATAGTCATCTGGATCTTCGGCAGGCTGAATGCACATGTACGGTTCTCCTTTCTCCAAGCGAGACTGTCTCTGTTGACTTTCTCCCTGCTGCATGACTTTTTGCATTTACGTAAGCAAGCTACACAGGGGAATTATGATAGGCCTTCATAGATTCATTGTACTCTGTCTTTTCTGCTTTGTATTCATTTAAATATTCTTGTTTTACATCAGCGAGATCTCGCCGGATGCCACCAATAATCTAGCCAATCTCACACAACTTTAGGTCAGGGTTGGAAGATTTACTTGGTCCCAGACCTTTCTGCTGTACCTCATGTAGGGCATCAGCAGCTTATCTGGTGACTTTCAGGGTTTGGAATTGTAATAGCAGAGGATGTCGTAACCCAGCTGTTGGTGGCCGGGTTTCCTCCCAGGTTGTAGTTGTTGTTGGCAAGATGACTATATGGACTGTATCCCACAAACCCTGGTGTGCTGGGCATTTGTGTTGCAGGAACTGGGGTGGGAGGTGGAGCATAAGATGGTCTTTTTGACATTTCGGAAGATTAAGTTCTCAGTTCCTTAAGAATGAACCCGTGACACCGTGGGCAGAAAAAGTGTCCGCAACTCCGGCTTCACTTCCCTTTACATGCTTAATTTCTAAGCAGACCCTAAAAAAAAAAAAACGGTAATACAAATGTAAATTTACTCGCAGTCCATGAATCCTGGTGGTTAATGCAGTCTGAATTTGTGAGATCTTACTGTGCTTTCGAAAGGCGAAGCCAGCTGGGCTTCTGGGTCAGGTGGGGACTTGTAGAACTTTTCTGTCTAGCCAAAGGATTGTAAACACACCAATCAGCACTCTGTGTCTAGCTAAAGGTTTGTAAATGCACCAGTCAGCACTCTGTAAAAACGCACCACTCAGCCCTCAGTGCCTAGGTAAAGGTTTGTAAACGCACCAATCAGCCCTCCGTGCCTAGTTAAAGGTTTGTAAAAGCACCAATCAGCGCTCTGTAAAAACGCACCAATCAGCACTCCGTGTCTAACTAAAGGTATGTAAACGCACCAACTGGCACTCTGTAAAAACAGCTCAATCAACACCCTGTAAAATGGACCAATCAGCGCTCTGTAAGATGGACTAACCATCAGGACGTGGGTGGGGCCAAATAAGGGAATAAAAGCTGGCCACTCATGGCAACCCACTCAGGTCCCCTTCCATGCTGTGGAATCTTTATTCTTTCGCTTTTCACAATAAATCTTGCTGCTGCCCACTCTTTGGGTCCACACTACCTTTATGAGCTGTAACACTCACTGCCAAGGTCTGCAGCTTCACTCCTGAAGTCAGTGAGACCACGAACCTACCAGGAGGCAGGAAGAAACAACTCTGGATGCACCACCTTTAAGAGCTGTAACACTCACTGCAAAGGTCTGCGGCTTCACTCCCGAAGTGAGCAAGACCATGAACCCACTGGAAGGAAGAAACTCTAGACACATCTGAACATTTGAAGGATCAAACTCCAGACACACCATCTTTAAGAACTATAACACTCACTGCGAGGGTCTGTGGCTTCATTTTTGAAGTCAGCGAGACCAAGAACCCACCGGAAGGAACTAATTCCGGACACATTTTCACATGTATTAATGAGGTTGTGCTCAGTAAATCTAAACAACTCTATAAGATATTAATTAAAAGGTATTTAATCAGAATTAGATTAATATTCAAATTCAAATTGTGGCAATCAATTCTAAAGCACAGTGATAGCAGGACTTTTTTTTTTTTTTTTTGAGACAAAGTCTTCCTCTGTCATCCATGCTGAGGTACAGTGGTATGATCTCAGCTCACTGCTCTGCCCACCTTGGCTTTCAAAGTGCTGGGATTATAGGAGTGAACCTTCACACCTAGCCTCCTGGAAAACATTTTTATTTTTATTTTATTTATTTATTTTTGAGACAGTCTCGCTCTTGTCATCCAGGCTGGAGTGCAATGGCACAATCTCAGCTCACTGCAACCTCCACCTCCCAGGTTCAAGTGATTCTCCTGCCTCAGCCTCCCAAGTGTCTGGGATTACAGGTGTGCACCACCACACCCAGCTAATTTTTGTATTTTTAGTAGAGACAGGGTTTTACCATGTTGGCCAGGCCGGCTCGAACTCCTGACCTCAGGTGATCCGTCCGCCTTGTCCGGTTTCACCATGTTAGCCAGGCTGGTCTCAAACTTCTGACCTCAGGTGAGCTGCCTGTCTCAGCCTTCCAGAGTGCTGGGATTCCAGGCGTGACCCACCGTGCTGGCCCTGGAAAACATTTGTAGAGGCTCCTCAGTGATAGCAACTCAGTACTCATCTTACTGTCTTCCTTCCTTCCCTATTTCACTGGCCCTGCTGACATTCATGCCCACTGGCTCCATTTTTTCAAATACACTCTGCATGTGAGCTTTGTCTCTTATTTTGAGGAACTCAGGCTAAGATATATGGGATATTTGATATATGCAAAATATAGTACTTGATAGTAAATTTTTGTTGCTTAAATGACAATGTTGTGCCAATAATATTTGCATTACTCACTTTACTTGGATCATTCAGGTAGCATGAATCTTATATAAAATATGTGCCTAATCTGATAGAAAATAAGTCCCTCATGCACATTTGATGGCAAAATCTTCATAGTATAGTTCTGATTACATCTGTCATTCAAACCACTCAACAGTATATCAGGGTCATTGTCATTGAAAATCAGCTTAGGCCACAGTGGAAGAAAACAGCAATGTTATAGGATCTCTGGGGTGTCAGTTTTCTTCCTGGAAACCTCTGTGGCTGGTGGCACTTTTGCCTGAGTTCTTGTCCTGCATCCAGGAAGAATGAGGTACGCAGACAAGTGAAGGGTGAAGAAGACAAAGAGGAGTTTTATTTAGTGTTAGAACAGTTCAGAGGAGACCCGCAGTGGATAACTCCTTTCTGCAGGCAAGTCCTCCCATTGAATATTCAGCTCTCAGCAGAGAGAAGGCCCTGGAAAGGGTGGCAGAGAGGAGGCCCTGGAAAGGGTGGCTCCTCTCTGCAGGCTGTGCAGACATCTCTGCAGGCCTCTGAAGCGCTCAGCAGAGAGGGTAGCTCCTCTTTGCAGCTGGTCCTCCTGTTGTCTCTCCATCTTCTGCCCTCTGCCCTGCTCTGGCTGAGCCCGAGGCTTTTATGAACCTCAGAGGGGAGGAAGTGCCAGCCAATTGGTCCATGGGTGGCCATGGGCAGCCCAAAGGAGGCACCACAAGTCCCCACTCCAGTTCATGAACTGGTAGCCCAGTGCTCAGCCCTTAGGCCCTCCCTGGCCTGAAGTTGGGCCTTACTGGGAATCAGCCCCCTTCTGCCCAGGAGCCTGTCTGCCTCCCTTGGCCATCCATGGCAGGGTGCTGGCACCAAAGGGCACCTGCAGGCCACCACCCAGCCACCCTCAGCTTCCCCTCCTGTGCTCCTCAGCTCTCAAAATCCAGAGGGGGCTGAGGTGGCAGAGGGATGGCATGTCAGCACTGGCCCAAGCCTAGCACACCTGGCCTGGCTTGTGTGCCTCCAAGATCAGAGCAGACCCTGGGAGTGGGGAGATGCTGGGCAGTGGGAGCAGACACCTCTGAGTCTGCAAAGGCATGGGGGATCCTTTCCAGGACTCCCAACTTGGCAGGGAGTGTTACAGCTGCAGGATACCTCGCGCTGCAGCCCCAGTTTTCAGTGGGGTGGGGTGGGGCTCCTGCCTGTTGCGTGGTGGCGGGCTGGGGGTGGGGGGTTTGCGGTGGGGTGGAGGGGTGGAGGAATGGGGGGGTAGAGGGGTGGGGGCTGTCTGCCTCCTCCCTGCACCCTCCTTGCAGTGGCTAGTGTGATGGCAGCGGCACACCAGATGGCCCACTGCTGCCATCAACAGTAATAACAATATAGGGCCAGGTTGCAGTGCCTCATGCCTGTAATTCCAGCACTTTGGGAGGCCAAGGCGGGCAGAACACTTGAGGCCAGGAGTTGGAGACCAGTCTGGCCAACATGGAGAAACCCCCATCTCAACCAAAAATACAAAAATTAGTTTGACATGGTGGCATGCACCTGTAATCCCAGCTATTCAGGAGGCTGAGGCAGGAGAATTGCTTGAAACCGGGAGGTGGAGGTTGCAGTGAGCTGAGATCACACCACTGAACTCCAACCTGGGCAACAGAGCGAGACTCTGTCTCAATAATAATAGTAATAATAATAATAAACAATATAAAATGATGTTCAGGCCAGGCATAGTGGCTCAAGCCTGTAATCCCAGTACTTTGGGAGGCCGAGGTGGGTGGATCACCTGAGTCCAGGAGATTGAGATCAGCCTGGCCAACATGGCGAAATCCTGTCTCTATCATTTTGCCGGGCTTGGTGGCTCGCGCCTGTACTCCCAACTACTAGGAGGCTGAAGTGGGAGGAGCCATTGAGCCCGGAGGTCCAGGCTGCAGTGAGCCGTGATCGCATCACTGCACTCCAACCTGGGCAACAGAATGAGACCCTGTCTGGATGAGATCCAGGTTCTGTATGCCTAGGCTTTCTTTTTGTTTGAAGAAGGCATGCCTGCCCCCAGAAATAAATAAATAGAAAGCAGGCTTCTTACTCTTACAGAGACCTCTCCCAGCTGCTCTCCAACCAACTGGAGAATTCTGTGTTAATGTTGAACAGTCTCCCCAGTGCAGCCTTTGAAGAATTCTGGACATTACCCCAGTTTCCTGAATGAAGTTCTTGCTCCACGATTGACCCCTTGTCCTGCCTTTAGTGTTTATTCTTCAAAGACCCAATTATCCCAGATTTCTGCTGGTGGTCTAAGTATAATACAGTTTACTGAAATGTATTGTTAGACTCATTCTAGAATGAGCTGTTATGAGATATGTGGGCACAAGCCGAGTTTTCTGTTCCACATTAAAAATGAGCTGCAATTTAGGTGAGTTCTTAGTAAATGTTTGTGTGCAGAGAGATCTCATTGAAACAGCAATCAATTCTTCATTAACTTTGCTATTAGAAGCAAGCAATAATAGAATTCTCCCAAAATAGTGGATAAACTGTAATATACTTTGAATTAAATTTAATGGATTTCTTCCCACTCAATGGATTTGACTGCCTAAACTCTTTTGGTCTGAATTTTAAATGATTTCACATCCCCTGTGCACATATTGTGGTGTGGCCATGGGAGACCTGATTGGTGATGGGTGAGAGGTTCAAGGTGGTCTGGGAATGGAAACGGCCCATGGGAAGTTCACATGCAGATAATGAAGTGGTGGTTGTACCTGAAATAGCGATCAAAATGCTCTTCAATCTGTGTAGAGACTTCAGTCTCTGTTCTTCTGAGGCCTTTCCTGCATAGGACAAGCTTTTAAAATGATCCCCATGTTCCTTCTTGAGAATGGAATTTAAACTTACATTTTAAATCTTTGGTTCAGTGCTTTAAAGGTAAAGTTGATAATTTATTATAATTATCAAAAAAATAAAATCCACTTTCTAGTCCTTCTCTTCATGGAATATTCTGTCTGTCACTATGTAGACAATGGCCTGCAATGGAATACAATTGGTGAATGCTAAATATATAAGATAGAAACACAATTTTATTCTAATATGCATGCTCATTTGCTATCATCACATTTATCAGGGAACGAGTAGCCTCAAATAGTCCTTCAAGTGTGTTGTTATTATCCCTGTTTTCCGTTAAGTTTTGTGTATTGTCCTGGTCTTACTAGTAATATTACTATATTTAGTTATATTGCAAACACAATCTTTTGTAGGCTTTTGCTTTTTTTTTGGCAGGCTTTTCTCTTCCTAGATGTCTGTCATGAAAAACGAACCAACCAACCAACCAGTCAAATAAACAGCAAAAGCTCAATTACACACACAAAAAATTAAGACAACCAGGAAAACTCAAACGTTTACTCAGAATCAATTATCTTACTAAGAAGCCGTAATTGCAGTTTTTACATATGTACCAGGCACTAACCATATGCTCAGTCCCCAGCAGATGTATGCATCAATGAGGCCTCGCTATCATGGTTTCTAAATTGTTTTGCTGTCATTATTTCACATTAAAATCATTCTTATCTAATTTCCAAAGATCCATATTCTGCCTATATGTAATTGGTAGATTAATAGGTATTTACAATTGTTGTAGGGCTTCTTAGTTCAAGTAAAGGCCAGGTTCTTGTCACATGGCCATGAGAAATTAGGCTCGCAGACACTTTGAAAGGTAAGAAAAATGGAATTTATTGGGTGAAAAGGAAAAAAAGGGAAATGGGGGCCTCTCGCTTCCTAGCTGGTTTCCACCATCACAGATTGAATCCCAGGTTCCACCCCAGAACAGGAGAGGCCAGGCTGGAATCCCAGACTCCTCTCCCACGCAAAGGGCACGAATTTCCACGGCTCACCCCATTCTCCCGGTGTGCAGGCCAGTTGGAGTTTCTCCCGGGACCCCTTTATACTTGGCTGTCTCACAATGATTTGGAAGTCTCTGATTGCCTTTAACCTGAAGAAAATATATCTTTGGTGAAACACGAACCAAATTGTTCGCCTACTTCCCATTTGTCCTTTGTTTAGAATAAGATTATGTAAATACACCTCTGAGCTGGGGATGAGGTTTGGGGAAGTTGCCTCAGTTGGTGCCCTCATTGATATGTAAAAACACCATTGCATGGCATTTTTGTCTCCTAAAGAACAGGAAGTAGATATTTAATTCATGACACCAAAGTTGGACCAACCTTGTATGTTTGTAGTTTTTCTTTTTATTATATACATAAATATATACATACATATATATAAAATTAATAGCGTAGGCCATGCGCAGTGGCTTACACCTGTAATCCCAGCACTTTGGGAGGCTGAGGTGCATCACTTGAGGCCAGAGGTTCAAGACCAACCTGGCCAACGTGGCAAAACCTCCCCTCTACAAAAAATACAAAAATGAGCCAGGCATGGTGGCACACGCCTGTAATCCCAGCTACTTGGGAGGCTGAGGCACAAGAATCACTTGAACCCAGGAGGCGGAGGCTGCAGTGAGCCAAGATCATGCCACTGCACTCCAGCCTGGTCAGCAGTGCGAGACCTTGTCTCAGAAAAAAAAAAAAAAAGAAAAAAATTAATAGTCTAAACCAAAAATAAAATTTGAAGGACCCCAACCACCTGAATGGACCCCTCCTCTCAGTCAAGGACATGCCAGAGTCATCTGAAAATCTAGTTCAGGCCTTGAAAGAAGAAGGGGTTGGACATGTCTCATTATACCTCTCTAGAATTAACATCAACACACACCTTTATATAGTAGTCTATTCTCTCCAAAGCCTGTTAATAGGAGACTTCATCTGCACGATGAAATGTAGGTCTCTGCAACCCCTTATCCACAAACCCTTATCATAACCCAGACATTCCTTTCTACTGATAATAACTTTTAATCAATTGCCAATCAGGAAATTTTTAAATCTACCTATGACCTGGAAGCCCCATCCCCTCCCTCAGACCTTTGAGTTGTCCTGTCCTTCCAGATCAAACCAATGTAAACCTTACATGTATTGATTGATGTATTATGTCTCCCTAAAATGTACAAAAGCAAGCTGCACCCCAACAACCGTGAGCACATGTCATCAGGACCTCCTGAGGCTGTGTCACAGGTGCATCCCTAACCTTGGCCAAATAATCTTTCTAAATTGTCTGAGACCTGTCTCAGACGTTTTCGTTTCAGAATAGTGATGGGGTCTCACTAAGTTGCCTAGGCTTGTTGTGAACTCCTGGGCTCAAGCCATCTTCCCCTCTCTGCCTCCTAAAGTGCTGGGTTTACAGGTGTGAACCACTGCACCTGGTCCCTGTTCCTTGTTTTTCTAAGCAGACAAAATCCCATATTTCCCATCTTCTAGTCCTTAACAATGTAGCAGCTCATAAATTATCATATACTTTTTTCTCCTTTTTTTCCTGAGACACAGTTTCACTCTGTTGCCCAGGCTGGAGCACAGTGGCCTAATCTCGGTTTACTGCAACCTCTGCCTCCCAGGTTCAAGCAATCCTCTTGCCTCAGCCTCCCAAGTAGCTGCGATTACAGGTGCACACCATCATGTCCAGCTAATTTTTGTACTTTTAGTAGAGATGTGCTTTCACCATGTTGGCCAAGCTGGTCTTGAACTCCTGATCTCAGGTGATCCGCCCACCTCGGCCTCCCAAAGGGTTGGGATTACAGGCCTTAGCCATTGCACCTGGCCCCCTTTACTTATTTTTATGCAGTTTCTGTAGCAGTACTATTCATGAAATACACTCATTATGTATTTAGGATGAGCAGAATGATGAATGGTGTTATTAGTTGACTGCTGCTGCACAATTATCACAAAGAAGAAAATAAAATATTACTATTTGGGGGTTTCATCAACATGAAAATGGCTGGAATTTCAATTTCTGAGTTATGGTAAGGAAAATGGGAGTGGAAAAGTACAGTGGAGCAGTGAATGGGAAGGGAAGGGAAGAAGGGTTAGGGACCGGTGGCCAGTATACAATGTATTTGACATTCACAAAACTTCACTTGTATATCAAAGCCATTTTGATTGTATGTTAACACCTGAGTCTTAAACAAGTGACTCATCTGGCACAACTAGTAATAAGATGAATGTTAAATTAATGTTTTATTAGAAGAGAATTATTGAACACACTGCCAAAGGCTATCCTCCTTGGACATTTTTATAATGTAGAGCTGGCCGGGCGCAGTGGCTCACACCTGTAATCCCAGCACTTTGGGAGGCTGAGGCAGGCAGATCACAAGGTCAGGAGGTTTGAGACCAGCTTGGCCAACATGGTGAAACCCCATCTCTACTAAAAATACAAAAATTAGCTGGGTGTGGTGGCACAGGCCTGTAGTCCCAGCTACTCAGGAGGCTGAGGCAGGAGAATTGCTAGAACCTGGGAGGCAGAGGTTGCAGTGAGCCGAGATAGGGCCACTGCACTCCAGCCTGGGTGACAGTGTGAGACTCCATCTCAAAAAAAAAAAAAAAAAAAAGTTAATGTAGAGCTGGGTGGAAATGATTTGCCTCCTCTGAAGATCCTACAGATCTAAGAGGCTCTAGGGCCAAAATCTCCCCGTTCTTCCAAAGAAAAGGGTGGCACAAAGAGCTCCTGCTTTCAGTCAATTAATATGTACTCACTGGGAATATATTTCAGTTACAGAATAATTATCATTAAAAATAATTTATGAAACATTTGTATACTGTACTCATTATGTACTTAATTTTAAAAACATATCCATCATAATCAGCAAGGTGGTTTATTCTAACCTTAGTTATATAATAGAATGTGGTTTTTATTGTACTGACAATCATAAATGAAAGAAAATTCGTTACATGTCGGGAGAAATGCAAAATAATAGCAGAACCTTCATTTAATATTAACACTTCAAAAGGAAAGCCTTTTCTAATTTTTAATTTTTTTAGAGACAGGGTCTTTCTTTGTCCTTTAGGCTGCAATGCAGTGGTGCGATCACAGCTCACTATAACTTTACTTCCTCGGCTCAAGCAATCTTCCTGCCTCAGCCTCCTGAGTAGCTGGGGCTATGGGTGCATGCCACCCTGACTAGCTAATTTTTAAATTGCTTGTAGAGAGATCTTACTATATTGCCCCCTCTGGTCTCAAACTCCTGGCCTCAAACAATCCTCCTGCCTTGGCCTCCCAAAAGTACTGGGATTACAGGCATCAACCACCGTGCTTTACCTAAAATGGAAGTTTTGATCAATAAACACTTAGTAAATGTTTTAGACACATTGACTAAGTCAAAATTGTAAAAATGGATCATTGCATCTGAAATTATCGTAGGTTTTGTATGATTTCTGTGATTTATGCCAAAAATCACCAACTAAGTTTCTTAGAAAATAGTTCTGGAGTTCATTTGACTAGAAGATGCTCATGAATCTCCCCTATTTTTAGGCCAGGATGTAAGCAATTCATTTCCAGAATAAAACACAAAAGCTAAGGATTATAGCTGTAGTCAGTATTTGACATAATGCATTGTCCCTACACAAATGCAAAGCTATCAGAAAAGGAGACACAGATTCAACTCATATCTTCTTACCATTTTCACTGAACTTCGCTTCTTACAAAAAAAAAAAAAAAATGCTTTGGGCATGATGCTTAATGAAAAAGAGTAGTCAGCAAGTTGTTGTTGGCTTAGCTTGGGCAAGGAGAATTTTACAGAGATCAAGTAAAAGAACAGAGAAGGAAATTTAATACCGTTGGATGCCCTTGACCAAAATTTTAATAATGAGCTTGTTTTTTAATGCCGTAATGTCTGAACTTTATGTTCTTCAGAAACACCTTGTGAAAAGTTCAGTAGTAAAGTTCAAGTGATCAATTATGTTGACAGTGTTACTACATATTATAGGATTTAGAAAATTTTTTATAAGAATTTTTAAGTTTCTGCTATATACTTGAAAGAACAAAGAAAACTTAGCACCTTTCTCAAGATGCATTTAATTGGAAGTATTTCTTTCAAAGCTCTTGTTTTTATTATCAAACAATTTGGGATGAACATTGGGGTAAAACAGAGTATTACTCCCATTTTACTCGAAATATACCTTGAGTTGTAATATGGTTGTACATCTAGTAACCATTTTGTATGTCAGTTATGTCAGTATGTCTCTTGAATAAAGAAATTCTTTTGAAACACTGAAGGTAAACCACTAAATTGGCATTATCATTCCTGTCTATAAATAACTGTGGCAAGAAAGTACCTGGACCTTTCCAGTTTCTAATGGAAAACTGTGTTGGTATCTTTGCAGTTAACTTTATGTTTAACTCAGTGAAGGGGCTGAATCAGTCATATTTTAAATTTTCTTGAGTGTGGTAAGTGTGTATATATTGCATATAAAACAAATCATTTTGCTGGGCTTTTTCTCCTAAATCTCTTCTCACGATTTTGTCTAAAAGCTCTATTAATTTCCTCTTTAATCATTCTAATTTATCCTTCATATAGAAAGGGTTTGTAAACATCTACCGTATGTAAATTGTGCTGTTGCATTTAAATTTTTGTGGTCATAATATTTTTGGGATTTTATTTTGTGTCTCTGACTCCAATTTAGAGTGTATACATTTAGGATTTTCTTTTCTTCTTTTATTAATGGTATTAAAATCAGAAAAGATGTTGGCCTTTAAGACTACTGATTTCCCGTTTTCTACAATGAAAATAACTGGAAATGTCAATTTGAATGTGTTACTAAAAATTATTTTAAAACTATTTTATTAATGTTCTTACCTTAAAAGATAAGTTAGAGCAGAAGGAGAAAATAAATGATCAAAGGAAATTTCCAGACTAAGGAATGACCCCAGTAAATTCTTTTTTCTTTGAGCTTGAAGATTTGAGATATACCTAAATGTTTGTGAATGTAATCTTTAAATACAAAGGAATATCGGTTGCTTTCATTTTAAAATTTCATTTAATTTCTTTTGAGGCAGGGTCTTTCTCTAGGCTGCCTAGGCATGATGCTTACTGGGCTCACTGGGCTCACTGCAGCCTTGACCTCCAGGGCTCAACCAATCTTCCCATCTCAGCCTCCCAAGTAGGTGGGACCACAGGCGCACACCACCACACCCAGCTAATTTTTGTATATTTTGTAGAGATGGAGTCTTGCCATGTTGCCCAGTCTGGTCTCAAACTTCTGGGCTCAAGCAATCTGTCTGCCTCAGCCTCCCAAAGCGCTGGGATTACAGGTGTGAACCACCGCATCCAGCTGCTTTTGTTTGTTTGTATAACTTGACCTTATTTTTGTTGACAGTGGATGGACAAAGGTCTTATTAGAATCATGATATAAACAAATGTGACAAATGTGTTTATTTCTATAATTTTACATATTCAAAAAATATATAAATACAAATGGACCCTTAGAACACGTTGAAAAGATTCGGTTATTACTCTCTTATTACTCTCTCTATTCTACAGGCTCTTATGTTCAATAAAGACTAATTGCTAAAACAGGAAAACATTTATCTTGTCCTATATAGATAGCATTTCTCAATTACATGTGATTGATGCCTTTTTTCAAGCATTTGGCATCTGTTTCAATCAGTGAAGAATCCTCCTACTTAAATAATTGTTCTGTTCCTTTATGTCTAACTCCTACATGGCCACAGTAGTCTCTAAAATGTACATTCTTAGAATATCTCTGCATAGGAGAAAATGGTGCTTATAGAGTCTTTGGAGATGCCTAATTAGAAAAATTAAAACATGAGTATTCTGTAGAAACTTAACTTGGGAGCATGAGCTGGCAGTAGCCTGAATTAACAATATGTCTTGGAAGCAGCTGTGAAGGGGTGGTTAGACTGCCAGGATTTTCATTTTAGCCCTACCACTCTAGTCAAGTTGTAAGACTGAAACCTACTGGCACCTCACTTTCCTCACTTGCGACATGGGGCAATTTCAGCTGTTTGTATAACTATGAGGACTGAGTGGGATAGAACACTTACAGCATTGAAAACCAATGTGCAGTATATAGTAGGCATTAAATAAAATTAGCTAATACTGGAGAGATTTGGAGGGCTATTTGATTATAGCCTTTAAAAATATAAATTAATAAATTCTTTTTTCAATGTCACTTCACAGTACTGTAGCAGACATTAGGTTGTGAGAACATTCTCCAAATTAACACATTCATAAATCAGAAGAGTGTAGAAGAATCTATAACATTTACGTTGGTTCAAAGAGGGAAAAAGTCTTTTATCCTCTTCATACATAAGAAATGCTGTTTCAAATTAATGGCATATCTTCTTTGGCACTCAAAAGCACTGAACGAACGCTTATTAATTTCAAGAGATTTTTGAAAAATACTTGTCTCTAATGCTCAGACTTTTTCAGAAAAATCCTTAAATACAGAGGCATAGAATCTGATATTAAGAGGACATGAGTATCCAGATTTAGGCATGAATCTTGGAAAAGTTATTTAACTTCCCAGTGATTACTCACTTCTAAAAGGAGAATGATAATGCCTTCTCCCTCAAAGGGTAGAATTAAATGAGCTAATGTGTATCAGTGTACCTTCTGAACCATACATTCAAATAACTATACTTTTCTGTTTTATAAGCATTATTTCCTTTGAGGATATAAAATTGTTTAGCTGAACTGAAATATACTATTGAAAAACTTAACAAATGCTGCTGAAATTAATCAGCTATAAGCTAAACTGTACTCATTAAAATTGGAATTAAAGTTTTGAAATATGCATTTTGTGATATCGATAGTGATGGCACACTCCTGGTCTCATTAAAATTTGTCAGAGAGCAAACTGATTAACAAACATACTGCAATATCACCTTGCATTAGGTTCTTCATATGTAAAAATGTGTGATTTTTTGAGTTTATGTCATATTTAAACATCTGACTTTTTTTTCCCCAGATGACATCTAAAAGCTATAAATAAGTATACATGACTAAAGCACTGGTTAGCCAGAATAATTACTGGAGTGGAACAGTGGCATATTTTCTGTACACATTTCTCTTTAATAGTATCTATTTTTGTAGCTTAGCCATTTCCAGTATAGGTGTTCTCTTCCTGCTCTATCAAGGGCATTGCTTTTAGAGAATTACTTGATTTTAATTGATCTATTTCGCAGTACTCACAAATAGATAAATTGTGTTATAATGTTCAGCAAATTTTCTTTTTTTTTTTTTGAGACGGAGTCTCGCTCTGTGCCCAGGCTGGAGTGCAGTGGCGCGATCTGAGCTTCACTGCAAGCCCCGCCTCCCAGGTTCACGCCATTCTCCCGCCTCATCCTCAGGAGTAGCTGGGACTACAGGTGCCCACCACCACGCCCGGCTAATTTTTTGCATTTTTACTAGAGACGGGGTTTCACCGTGTTAGCCAGGATGGTCTCGATCTCCTGACATCGGGATCTGCCCGCCTCGGCTTCCCAAGGTGTTGGGATTACAGGCCTGAGCCACAGCGCCCGGCCGCAAATTTTCTTTTTTCTTTTTTTTGAGACGGAGTCTCACTCTGTCACCCAGGCTGGAGTGCAGTACTGCGATCTCAGCTCACGGCAACCTCCGCCTCCCGGGTTCAAGCGATTCACCTGCCTCAGCCTCCCAAGTAGCTGGGATTATAGGCGAGCACCACGTTGTCTGGCTAATCTTTGTATTTTTAGTGGAGAGGGTGTTTCACCATGTTGGCCAGTCTGGTCTTGAACTCCTGACCTTAGGTGATCCGCCCACCTAGGCCTCCCAAAGTGCTGGGGTTACAGGCATGTGCCACCGAACCCAGCCCAAATTTTCTATTTTTACGGTACAGTAAACACTAAACATATCAAAATATATAAGGTTGGTTTGTAATGTTGCAACTGGATTTAAGTGAGCAGGGCAATAAAGGCTAATCTTTGAGTCAGCAGAAAAGTAATTCAGAGGCTGGGCGCGGTGGCTCATGCCTGTAATCCCAGGACTTTGGGAAGCTGAGGTGCATGGATCACCTGAGGTCAGGAGTTCGAGACCAGTCTGGCCAACATGGTAAAACCCTGTCTCTACTAAAAATACAAAAATTAGCTGGGAGTGGTGGCACATGCCTGTAATCCCAGCTACTCGAGAGGCTGAGGCAGGGGAATCGCTTGAACCCGGGAGGCAGAGGTTGCAGTGAGTTCAGATTGTGTCATTGTACTACAGCCTGGGCGACAGAGACTGTCTCAAAAAACAACAAAAAAAGTAATTCAGACGTATTGCCTCAGAATGAAAACAGCTAAAATTCGGCCTTTCAAAAGGCAAAGGAGGCCGGGCGCGGTGTCTCAAGCCTGTAATCCCAGCACTTTGGGAGGCCGAGACAGGCGGATCACGAGGTCAGGAGATCCAGACCATCCTGGCTAACATGGTGAAACCCCGTCTCTACTGAAAAAAAAAAAAAAAAAAAATACACAAAACTAGCCGGGCGAGGTGGTGGGTGCCTGTAGTCCCAGCTACCCGGAAGGCTGAGGCAGGAAAATGGCATAAACCCGGGAGGCGGAGCTTGCAGTGAGCTGAGATCCGGCCACTGCACTCCAGCCTGGGCGACAGAGCCAGACTCCCTCTCAAAAAAAAAAAAAAAAAAAAAAAAAAAAAA
>NC_045455.1:72386584-72418250 GCF_002776525.5 Piliocolobus tephrosceles
AAAAAAAAAAAAAAAAAAAAAAAAAAAAAGGCAAAGGATAGCTCTAAGTCCTTGGTTAAAAGGATTTAATGACTTTATTATGCATAGCAGTAAGCATTTAATGTTTATGCAATAAAAATCCAGACCTTTTTAATTAAAAGATGATAGCATAACAAAATCTGGGTCTTCAGGTGCCTTCTCCTTGTTTTAACGTATTTGTGTTCATAAATTGCTGGTCTTAAGAATTTTGGAAGGGGAAAAGAGAGACTCAGATTTTTGAAACTAGGATTTCCCTAACTATAGAGTTTATAGAGTTGCCCTTTATATCCTTTTTTTTTTTTTTTTTTTTTGAGATGGAGTCTCGCTCTATCACCCAGGCTGGAGTGTAGCGGCCCGATCTCGGCTCACTCCAAACTCCGCCTCCCAGGTTCACACCATTCTCCTGCCTCAGCCTCCTGTGTAGCTGGGACTAGAGGCGCCCGCCACCACGCCCAGCTAATTTTTTGCATTTTTAGTAGAGACAAGGTTACACCACGTTAGTGAAGATGGTCTTGATCTGCTGATCTCCTGACCTCCTGATCCACCCGCCTCAGCCTCCCGAAGTGCTGGGATTACAGGCGTGAGCTACCGCACCCCGCCCAGTTGCTCTTTATATCTTAGTGGGACTTGATGCAGCCTAAGCAGGCAAAAATTAATACGCTTCAAAAGATCTTATCTTCTTATGTCTTATGTTAATTCTGGATTTTGTTTTTTAAACCTTTCTTTTAAAAGGAGTAACACCCCAACTCTTCCTCCCCCATCAAAACAGCTCAAACAGCACCCTTTGCTACTGGTCATTAGAATAAGTATCCGCTTCCATAGGGCTATCTCAACAGCTTTTTTATTGTCAGCTTTGGGTAAGACTTTAATATATGTGTTTATTAAGCCTCAAACCGTATCAGCACAATAATAGTGAGTTATTTAGGTGGCCCAAGGGGTGTAGAGCTGCTGTTTGGGGTAATTTAAAACTTTGACTTAAAAAAAACAAAACAAGAAACCTTTGACTTAAGGCTGCAGTTTGAGAGATCAAGAGCATTTTCTTTCATACTGCAGTCCAAAGAAAGGACATTCCACCCATCTACATCCATTGCAGTTTCAATCGGTTAGGGTAGTTTCCATTTTCCATTCAAAAACTATTGAAAAAGAATGTCAGATTTGCATTTCAACAATGGATGGCAGCGATTAACCAGGCATATCACTTGCAACAAAAGCTGCTGGAGAAAAAAGAAGTAATTATTTTTGTGAAAACACAAATAGCCACGGTTCTATAAAAATACAACCATTCACATATTTATGAATTAATATGAGAACAAGTACCGTCTTCTCAAACATATTTGATTTTTATTACTGTATCACTGTGAATATTTGTGAGAGCCTATTTACTTCTAGCAGAGGTTTACATTAGTAATATAAAGTAAAAAAATAAATAAATTAAGCCCCAGTTTTTCTTTTCAGTGTGGGAGACCCCAAACAAAGCAACAATGTATCATAGCTTTGATACCGGATAGACGGGATGTTGAGGGTGCACTTCTATTCAATAACATGCAAAAGGTGATATAATTCACTTTTTGAAGGCTTCCCCTTGGAGCAAGGGGAAGAGTTCAGCGAAAACTAAAGGTAAAAAGTTGAACTGACAACTAGAGGTGTATCAAAACTGCAAATGACAATCGTTTTTGCTTTAACAATCTTCTGAAATAGAAATGTAAATCCGTGAGATTTCCTGAATCAGAGGTCTAACCATAAGCGCTGATTCCCCTAACAACCTATATTTAACAAAATGAAAATTCCTCCCTACAGCTTTCCGGCTTGCTTTATCATTTTTAAATTCCTGGGAGAGATGGACATTCTCGATTATTGGTAAAAAAATGCTTAGAACTAGGTTTTGACATGAAATGCCAATAAAGTAACTGCCAGTAAATTGCCCCCAATCAAACCTAACATTGCTTCTGTAGAACTATAGTCGGGCCCATGAAATGTAATATGTGTGGGTGTGTGTTTTAAAACTGGAATTTCGGATGGCTTTTTCTTTTCTAGCCCTAAAAGGCATGCTTATCATTTGTGTTGCTCACATGTCCGGGCCACCTTGCCTCTTGAGTCAAACCAATGGGGGATATAGCCAGGACAATGAACGAAAAAGGCGTCGCTGCTTGGAGACACCTGTTGAGATCAGTCGTTTACAGGGCCGACCTGCCTCTGTCCTCCAGTTAAGGATGCATTGCAACCACTCCTCGTTAGAGAAGAGCCTACCCCAGAGGAGCTAAGGCAGTTAACTGGAAACAGCTGCAACATCTGTCCGGTTGCCTCGCCCCTGCCCGTAGAAGGGCGAGGAGACCGCATGGCAGCAACCGCACTGCACAAAAGACAACACCTATCACTGGGAGCCACTGGCCTTCCGTAGACCCCGCAGCTCCCGGCGCTGGGGCATCCCCCGAGGAGGCAAGGGCCGGGGGCGAGCCCAGGTGCGGCGAGAGGGAGGAGGTTTCCGCCACGCGCCGGGGAAGAAAGCCTGACTCATGTCGTGGCAGCGGCGGCGGCGGCGGGCTCCTGGGAACTGAAACTCGTGATGCTGTTGCTGCGGAGAAAAGCCTCATTACCCATTCCGCAGGCGGGGGACACCACCCAGGGCGCGCACACCAAGCGCCGGCGCTCCCGCCGCCTCCGCCGGCCCTTCCGCGCCGCGCCCCCTCCTCTGCCGCGTGCCCGCGCGCGCCGGCCGCGAGTGTGAAAAGAGCGGACACACCTAACCTGCGCGCGCGGCAGGCGCGCACCCTGCCCACCCTCACCGGGCCGAATCACGCAGTCCGACCCGGATTCGCTCCTTCGGCCGAAATTCCCCACCCCCACTATCCCCTTCGGCTCCACCACTCCCGGCTTCGGCGCCTCCGCCAGCCTTCGGCAATTTCCGTCGGGAGACCGGGCGCTCGCCCAGGCCCGAAGACCCGCCGCCTCCTGCCCAGCCAGACCCGGCTTTATGTCTGCGGCGCCGAGGCGCATGTGCAGACGCCATCTTCCCTCCTCCTCCTCCACCTGCCCCCTCCCCCTCCACCACCGCCTCCTCTCGCCGGCGGTCGCCCCTCCTCCTCCTGCGCTCTGCGCTGGTCCCTCCCCTCCCGATGCCGCGAGAGACTGGGGGATACGGTAAAGCCGGGGGAGCCGAAGAAGAGCACTAGTAACAACCACCATAGCCCCCTCCCCGCCCGACACCCTCCCTCGGCACCCACCCACTCCCCCGCCCCGTTTGCCGACACCGACCAACCCCACCTCTCGTTCCTTTGAACGGCGTCGGCTGCAGTCGCTGCAGCAGCCCGTCTGGCCACCAACGCCGCCGAGAAAGGAGCCGCCGCTGCCTGCGGCCCCCTCCCGCCCGGTCGCGGGAGCAGCGGGGTGAGGAAGAGCCGGCTGCAGAGGAAGAGGATAAGAGAGGGTCGCACCCTCCGCCCTAGCGCACGTCCCGCCGCCCTCCGGGGAGGCTCGGGCGCCGGCCCCTTCCTCCCCGAGGACGTGTGCCGAGCCGAGGCGCCTGCCCTGAGGGAGGAAAATGCTCGGGCTCCATGGCTGCCAGTGATGGAGCGGTCCCTGGGCTCCCGCTGCCACCGCCGCCGCCGCGCCCCGGCCGTGCTCCGCGAGGACCCGGCGTCTCTGCGCGCCCGCCCGCGCCTCGTTCCTGGGCTCACCGTACCGGGCGCTCCGCCGCCGCCCCGCTCGCAGCCGCGTCGCCCCGGCCCCAGCCGCGGCCAGCGTTTCCTCACCGAGCAGCCGCCGCGAGCCCAGGGGGTTTGAAAGGGTCTGCGGGGCGCGGGGGGAGGGCCGAGCGGGGCCGGGAGGGGAGGTTTGAGCGACACTGAGCTCGGGGCTCGCCTGCGGCGGCGGCCCCGGGGGTGGTGAGGGGAAGGCGACACTTGCTCGGCGCTGCCTCCGTGCAGAGCGGCCGAGAGGGCTTTGCAGCGGCCGCCGCCGCGGCGGGAGGAGGGGGCTGAGGCGGCTTCGGAGTTGGCCGGAGAAGGTGGGCATTTCTCGCTTTTTCTCCCCCTCCTGCGCTCTCCCTCTCCCTCCTGCCCCGCACCCCACGTGAAACGGAATATAAAGGGGGGTGTGAGGCCAGAGGGGAAAGTGAATGGCGAAGGACTGAGGGGGTTCCCCCTTCGGGTCCCCGGCCGCCCTGTTCACCCTCGTTCATCCTCCTTTCCGAAGCTCGCTCTCGAAGGCAGGAGCGACCGGCGCCTTCGGCTGAGGAGGAGGAGAAGGAGGAATCGCGCCAGGCGGAGCGTCAGGTCCCATTTTCCTCTCCGGCGTCTCGAATACAAAGATTACGGTGCAGAAGGAAATTGCACTCGCCTCCTCGGCCCTCCCCCCGGTACCCAACACAATGCACCAGCCGCCTGAGTCCACCGCCGCGGCCGCCGCCGCTGCAGACATTAGCGCTAGGAAGATGGCGCACCCGGCAGTGTTCCCTCGAAGGGGCAGCGGTAGTGGCAGCGCCTCTGCTCTCAATGCAGCAGGTACCGGCGTCGGTAGTAGTGCCACATCTTCCGAGGATTTTCCACCTCCGTCGCTGCTTCAGCCGCCGCCCCCTGCAGCATCTTCTACGTCGGGACCACAGCCTCCGCCTCCACAAAGCCTGAACCTCCTTTCGCAGGCTCAGCTGCAGGCACAGCCTCTTGCGCCAGGCGGAACTCAAATGAAAAAGAAAAGTGGCTTCCAGATAACTAGCGTTACTCCTGCTCAGATCTCCGCTAGTATCAGCTCTAACAACAGTATAGCAGAGGACACTGAGAGCTATGATGATCTGGATGAATCTCACACAGAAGATCTCTCTTCTTCAGAGATCCTTGATGTGTCACTTTCCAGGGCTACTGACTTAGGGGAGCCCGAACGCAGCTCCTCAGAAGAGACCCTAAATAACTTCCAGGAAGCCGAGACACCTGGGGCAGTCTCTCCCAACCAGCCCCACCTTCCTCAGCCTCATTTGCCTCACCTTCCACAACAGAATGTTGTGATCAATGGGAATGCTCATCCACACCACCTCCATCACCACCATCACATTCATCATGGGCACCACCTCCAACATGGGCACCACCATCCATCTCATGTTGCTGTGGCCAGTGCATCCATTCCTGGTGGGCCACCCTCAAGCCCAGTATCTAGAAAACTCTCTACAACTGGAAGCTCTGACAGTATCACACCAGTTGCACCTACTTCTGCTGTATCATCCAGTGGTTCACCTGCATCTGTAATGACTAATATGCGTGCTCCAAGTACTACAGGTGGAATAGGTATAAGTTCTGTTACCGGCACTAGTACAGTAAATAATATTACTGCTGTGGGTAGTTTGAATCCTAATGTGACAAGCAGCATGCTTGGTAATGCTAATATAAGTACAAGCAATATTCCTAGTGCTGCTAGTGTGAGTGTTGGGCCTGGAGTTACCAGTGGTGTTAATGTGAGTATCTTGAGTGGCATGGGCAATGGTACAATTTCTTCCTCCGCTGCTGTTAGCAGTGTCCCTAATGTAGCTGCAGGGATGACTGGGGGATCCGTTTCAAGTCAGCAGCAACAACCAACAGTTAACACTTCGAGGTTCAGAGTCGTGAAGTTAGATTCTAGTTCTGAGCCCTTTAAAAAAGGTAGATGGACTTGCACTGAGTTCTATGAAAAAGAAAATGCTGTACCTGCTACAGAAGGTGTGCTGATAAATAAAGTGGTGGAGACTGTAAAGCAAAATCCGATAGAAGTGACTTCTGAAAGGGAGAGCACTAGTGGGAGTTCAGTGAGCAGTAGTGTCAGCACACTGAGTCACTATACAGAGAGTGTGGGAAGTGGAGAGATGGGAGCCCCTACTGTGGTGGTGCAACAGCAGCAACAACCAGCTCTCCAAGGTGTGACCCTCCAACAGATGGATTTTGGTAGCACTGGTCCACAGAGTATTCCAGCAGTTAGTATACCACAGAGTATTTCTCAGTCACAGATCTCACAAGTACAGTTGCAGTCTCAAGAACTGAGCTATCAGCAAAAGCAAAGTCTTCAGCCAGTACCTCTGCAAGCCACTATGAGTGCTGCAACTGGTATCCAGCCATCGCCTGTAAATGTGGTTGGTGTAACTTCAGCTTTAGGTCAGCAGCCTTCCATTTCCAGTTTGGCTCAACCCCAGCTACCATATTCTCAGGGGGCTCCTCCAGTGCAAACTCCCCTTCCAGGGGCACCACCACCCCAACAGTTACAGTATGGACAACAGCAACCAATGGTTTCTACACAGATGGCCCCAGGCCTTGTCAAATCAGTGACTCAAAATCCTGCTTCAGAGTATGTACAACAGCAGCCAATTCTCCAAACAGCAATGTCGTCTGGACAGCCCAGTTCTGCAGGAGTGGGAGCAGGAACAACAGTGACTCCTGTGGCTCAGCCACAGGGTATCCAGCTGCCAGTGCAGCCCACAGCAGTCCCAGCACAACCTGCAGGGGCATCTGTCCAGCCTGTTGGCCAGGCTCAGGCAGCAGTGTCTGCTGTACCTACTGGCAGTCAGATTTCAAATATTGGTCAGCAAGCAAACATACCTACTGCAGTGCAGCAGCCCTCTACCCAGGTTCCACCTTCAGTTATTCAGCAAGGTGCTCCTCCATCTTCGCAAGTGGTTCCACCTGCTCAAACTGGGATTATTCATCAGGGAGTTCAAACTAGCGCTGCAAGCCTTCCTCAACAATTGGTTATTGCATCCCAAAGTACCTTGTTAACTGTGCCTCCCCAGCCACAAGGAGTAGAACCAGTAGCTCAAGGAGTTGTTTCACAGCAGTTGCCTGCAGTTAGTCCTTTGCCCTCTGCTAGCAGTATTTCTGTTACAAGTCAGGTTAGTTCAACTGGTCCTTCTGGAATGCCTTCTACCCCAGCAAACTTGGTTCCACCACAAAATATAGCACAAACCCCTGCTACCCAAAATGGTAATTTGGTTCAAAGTGTTAGTCAATCTCCCTTGATAGCAACTAATATAAATTTGCCTTTGGCACAACAGATACCACTAAGTTCTACCCAGTTCTCTGCACAATCATTAGCTCAGGCAATTGGAAGCCAAATTGAAGATGCCAGGCGCCCAGCGGAGCCCTCCTTAGTTGGCTTACCTCAGACTATCAGTGGTGACAGTGGGGGAATGTCAGCAGTTTCAGATGGGAGTAGCAGCAGCCTAGCAGCCTCTGCTTCTCTTTTCCCGTTGAAGGTGCTACCGCTGACGACACCCCTGGTGGATGGCGAGGATGAGAGGTAAGATCATGTCATATTTCTGGAGACATTCAGCAGATTTGAAGTTAATCTATTTAGTAGCTACATGTGTGTACAAAATAAGTTCAAAGCATTGCATATTTTCATTTTTGTATGTGAAAAATGCGTTTTTATGGGAAGTTTTATAGAGCAAGAGTTATGGAATGGTTTCAGAGTGGGTAGGAAATAGTAATATGTAAACAATATTTTCAGAATAGTCGTTGAGCATGGGTTCACATTAAAAATAGGTTTGGGGGCACCAAGTGGTTTTATTATCTATAAAATGCTTTTTAGGAATATTAATTGTGGAAAGCTTAATTTTTGCTAGCCCACATAATAGTTAATCTATTTTGAGCTGCTAAAATAATCTCTTGGGGGGGTTGTGGTTCCCACGTTTGTTCTCCTTTACTAGACATCCTTTTTTCATTTCTACTGTGTTTGATCTTAGTCTGTGAAAGATATTGTCGCCTGCTTTTCCTAGTCAGATACGGTATGAAAGATGACTTAATCTGGGTTATATAGGTTGCCCTCATACCGCAACTGACCAACTTTTGCGTGCTTATTTTAATGGTCATTTTATCTGAACAGTAAAGGAATGGGAGTCTTAAAGTATTTTGCGGGAAAGGAGGACATAAACTATCAAAATAACCAGATTTATCTTGATAGTATGCTATACATTTTTTTCTTTTGCATGGTAGATCAAGGTGGTAGCCATTTTAAAGAATAGAAGAAAGTAAGTCTTGGAGGATTGAATTTATAGAGGCATGAAAATAAGACCTTGGTCTCTGGCTAATCTCCACCTGTTCCTTTTTTTTCCTTACCAAAAAGATACAGAAAGCCTAAAGTACATTATTAAACCAAGCATTTTTTTCACTTAGACTGAAAATAATATGCCAGTAACTCTTATTGAATCCAATTGTGTCTTTGAAGCTGACTGGCTAGAAAAGTTGTGAAATCTTTCATGTTTCTACATCGTTTTAAACCCTACTTGATTTTTAAAGTAATGTTCTTTCACAAATTTGCTAGTCTGTTACTAACCTTGATTAAAATATTATTATAGGAGTTATGAAAAGACATCATTTTCACTGTGGAATTTGGAGTAAGCATGCAAGATATTTAATTATTTTAGTATTGGAGGGTTTTGTGAGTGAACTTTCATCAAGCCAATATAAGCATTTATATTTTATATGTATGTTTGTGGGTTTTGCTTTGGAAAAATTGAGCATATTGCAAAATAATTGTAATTTTAGGGAAAAAAAACAAGGTCATATGTTTCAGTGAGGTTTTTGTTATTTAGTTGTTTAAAAGATAAGGTAAAGACATGGTTAAATTGATAAAATCTTGTCTTTCAGGATTTTTATTATTTTTCTGATAGTCATGTAATTAAAACCTTTTTACCTAACCAAATGTATTCTGTATTATTTGTACAAAACTGTAGTCTAAAAGATAAACTTTTAGGAGGTACTTTCCTTAATTGTTCCATTATTGTTGTTAAACCTTTAATTTTCTCATGCTAGTACTTACTCACCTGTAATTTTAAAAGAATTATTTACCGCAATTATTAATGTTTTTTAAGTCAAAAGGTTATGATTTGAGTGAAGCCTTTATAAAAACAGCTATATTATGTGGATGCTAAGTTTAGAGAAATAAAAGATGGGTAAAATACACAAATGAAAACACTCATTTTTAATTCAAACTTGCCTTGATTTTGTAATTACCATTTGTGGTCCCCTGGCTTGTCTTTCGCCTCTTTCTTCCTTTTGGTAGGACATGATAGGATTTTCCACAGCTTGCTGTTCCAGACAAAGTCAGATGATGCTACTTTCAACTAGATTTTTAATTATAGGAATAGGGTCCCAGTTTAAGATATTAATATAACATTAATTTTTCCAGATAATAATTGAGAAAAGGATTAATAAACAAATTATGGAAATTATGGAATTCTAGAAAGGGACAAAAAGACAATGGGAAATAAGGAAATACTGATCTAATATAACAAGTTGTCTTCAGACACTGTACACATTCAATTATAATTATGTTTACCAGTCTCTCCCACAAGACCAGGAGTTCCTCAAGAGCAGGGACTGTTTTGAATTTACTACCTATTTGGGCCTTGGTTAGTTAACATCAAAGTTTTGTGATTAAAAACCAGAAAATTTTTGTTTTAGCCATATCTTAAATTCTGTAAAATCAGAATGTAGCCCTAAAACACCTTGTAAGATCAGAAAATATATATATTATATTCTTTGTTGTGTTTTACTGAAGATTATTTCTTTTATCACTACAGTTTGGAAAAAGAAATTAATTTGATTTAAATTTGCCCTTGGAAGATAAATTAAGAATAACTACAAGAGAAAACAGTGATATGATTTAAAAACTTTTAAAACCTTTCTTCCCATGGTAGCCTCTGTGTCACTTGCATCTTGTGGGCTTGGTCACCATTTGTCTCAGGAGAGAAAGACTACATACATAATTTTAATATTGTGACTCAGGAAATGTGTTAACAATATAACTTGGGTAGTAGGACAAATGAGGATGGTTGTCTTTTAATCATCTTTTGAAATAATACTCTATTATTAATATAATATAATCTAAAGTACAGTATAACACTTTAGATTATAAAATGTTTAGACATGTGGAAAGTGCCTTCAGTTGATCACTGGGAGAGACTCTAAACATGGATCAGGGTGTTAAGATTATGTATCTTGTTTTAAAAAAAATCATTCTTATTTAAAAGGTCTTAATGTCAGGCCATGTGTGGTAGCTCACACCTGTAATCCTAGCACTTTGGGAGGCTGAGGTGGGTGGATTGCTTGTGCCCAGAAATTTGAGACCAGCCTGGGCAACATGGCAAAACCCTGTCTCTACAAAAAAAATAACAAAAATTAGCCAGGCATGGTGGCGCATGCGTGTAGTTCCCTGCTACCTGGAAGGCTGAGGTGGTAGGATCACTGGAGCCCTGGAGGTCAAGGCTGCAGTGAGCTGGGGTCACGCCACTGTACTCCAGCCTGGGTGGCAGAGCAGGACCCTGTCTCAAAAAAAAAAAAAAAAAAAGTCTTAATGTCTTAGACTATAACATGAACCGTGAATTCTCCTTTACAAGAATGGGAAAATACAGATACTTCATCTTTTATGTTTTGTGACTGTTATTATTAGCACAGCCTCTTAATGTGAAATGGGTCAAACTTCCATACATCCTTCAAGACTTAGCTCAGATGTTCTCTTCAAAGCATTCTTTTCACTCAGGGGATGTTGTTTCCTTATCACTTTTTAATATTCCTCTATTTAAGCACTGTATACATTCAATTATAATTGTGTTTACCAATCTTTCCCGCAAGACTAGAAGTTCCTCAAGGGCAGGGACGAAGTGTTTTTTTGAATTAATTAGCAGCCATTTCTCTGATTTTTTTTTTTTTTTGTCATGATTTGAAGTTTATATTGTCCTTCATCTTAAGCACAACTGTGAGAGATGCAGGATCATATAATTTATGCAACAAATGGAAAGGAAATGGATAAAAAGACTTGCTTTTTTTGTACGTCTCTTCCATATTTTTAAGTGAATTGTTGTCTGTCTTCTAAGTACAGTGCCTGTTTTATAGGAGGTCCTCAAATGTTTAAGAGGCATGCATGTTACTTATAAAATAGGAGTAATACTCATTTTGCCTACTTCTGGGGTTGGCAGTAGTATCAGTTAAAATACTTTAACTAAAATACCAAATTATAATTTTTAAAGTTTTTTTCAAGATATACATGCACAGTTTAAAGATAGTTTAAATGGTTGTCCAAGAAATACATGGAAGAGCTTCCTGCAGCTTTACTTTCCAGTTTTCCTTTCCTAGAAACAATCACTTTCATCTCTTTTAGATGATTATTGTGGTATTTACCTCCCAGTCTAAATAACTTGCTTGTCTTACTACTAGATTTGTAACGTAGTCTGCTGGTTAGGAGCATGGACTGTGGAGTTACATTGCCTAGATTTGAATTTTCTTGTCATTTACTAGTTTTAAGTAACATTGGTCTATTTATCCTCTTTATGCTGCAATTTTCTCATTAAAAAGATGATGACAATAGTAGTTACCTCATGGGGTTAATGTAAGAATTGAATGAATTTGGAAATTCCCTAGAACTCTATCTAATTCACGTGCCCTATGTAAATATTTGTTAAATAAAATACACCTTTCATTTGTTTTTGTCTTTATTAACTTCCTGGATAGAAAATGAAGATTTAGTTTTGTTGTTACCGTCTACCTACCTAGTCTCCTTTTTTCCCGGTACCCTTCCTCCCAGTAGTTATCACTATTGATTATTCAGTATTCTTGTCAAATACTACTTTTCCTATCCTGTACAGTGTTTTGTGGCTGCTTCCCTGCTCTATCTCCACCTGTCTATAATAGAAATGGGTTTTCCTCCACTCCCAAGTTTTCATCTGTCAGCGTTGTCTGTTTTCTCCAAGTTGCCCCTCCTTTCCCCACCCTCTTCCCATTTTTGTATGTTTTGGGCTCTACCTTTCTGTAGAACCTTTCCTTAGATGTCTGGTAAGTCTTGATTGTCTGCTTGCAAATAAGTGTTAAAGGACTAAAGAGCTGATTAGAAATTTGTAGTGTGGGGCTGGCCATGGTGGCTCATGCCTATAATTCCAGCACTGGGAGACCAAGGTGAGAGGATTGCTTGAGGCCAGGAGTTTGAGATTAGTTTGGGCAATATAGACAATCCTGTCTCTACTATATATATATATATATATATATTTTTTTTTAATTATTCTTCCATGTGGCTTGTTGACTCTTGACCACAGAGTCATCTGGCTGGAGTTCATTGTCTTTTTTTACCTCTTTGCCTAGTTTTCTAAATATTTATCACTAATTCTACTTTTCATCAGATGCCTTTTAAGATGTTCCAATATCAGATACTGTTAACAATTTTATCTTAGGAAGTTTCATATCCCCCTGACCTCCATTCTTGACTGGTTGCCTTCTTGGCTTGGTACACAACTATTATTCTGGGATTCCTTTCACTTTCTCTTGTGTTGGATCTCCATTTTCCAGAGACTAGTGTCTTTATTCTTAGTTTACTTGTTTTAAAATGGCTTTAGTTTACTCTGACATTTCCTTAGGTGAAGAAAACCAAGGGGGGAAAGTTATGTTCTCTTATATTTTGTGCCATTGCTTTCTAACATCCATAATTGCTTTTGAGAAATCTGAAGCCATTCTGATTTCTCATATATTGTATGTGACCTGTGTATTTTGTTTTTCCTTCCCTTCCTTTTCTTTCTCCTCCTTTTCCTACCCTCATTTTTAAAACCTCTAAAAGCATTATAAGATTTTATGTTTCCAGTGTTCTGAAGTTTTGCCATGATGGGTCTTTGTGTGGGTCTGTTTTCACCCACTGTGCTGAGTACTTGGTGAACCCTTTCAGTTTGGAAACATCTTTTCATTCTGGGACTTTTTCTTGAGTCAGGTTGTTGGTTACGTCTTTCCGTTTTTTCTCTCTTTCTCAAACTTCTCTTTATTGGATAATGGGCCTTGACTGGTCTTCTAATTTCCTTTTGTTTTCTCAACTATTTTTCAACTATTTTTCACCTGTTTTTCTTTTTTCTCTATTGAGTTTCCATTTCCCTTATCACATATTTAATTCCCAAGTACTTTTTTGTTTTTTTGTGTTTTTTTTTGCTCCCTTGTTAATAGTATACTATTCTATTCTATTTTAGTAATGATAATATTTTTTTCTTAGCTATCTGAATATATAAAATGTTAGCTTTTTTTTTTAAGTTTTTTTTTTCTTTCTGTGTGGTTTGTTTCCTCCAGTTTTTGTTTTCTTACTTTTTGTTTGCTTTGGTCTTTTTCTTTCATCTTATAGCTGTTCCTAAGATAGTTGGTAGTCATGCGTAAGAGTAATGAATTAAAACGCTAATTAGAAATTCTGAGTGTGGCTTGTCAATTGTTAGCTTTCCTATATGGTAACCTGGCTGGGCTGTTTGATTGGAGGACTTCTAGTGTTGATTTCTTCTTCTATATCCTCCTAGCTGGTTAGATCCCTATAAGAAGGCTCTCCTGATTTCTTGCTTGGAATTGAAGGCCTTTCAACAAGCATTCTGTGGGGTGGGCAGTGAGGGGGATGAGGAATGAAAGGTTTTGGGGGATCCAGATACGTTTCTTCACTCAACCCTGTTTTCAGTATGTTCCACGTTTTGCTGTGCCTGATTTCCTTAGTCTTGTGATCTTATGTTTTACCTTCTTCAGACTATACCTTTTTTTTTCTTCTTGGGATTAGGGAGGGACAGTTGGGAATCCGTAGGACTGGCTGCTTCTTAAACTGACTTCTAAACAATCTTTTTAATTTTAGCACCCTTTCCCCCCACATCCCACTTACATAGATGTGGTACTGCCAATTCCTGAGTCTTTTGGGGATTTTGCAGTTTAAATTGGGTTTGTTCTTGGCATTCTCCATTGTTTGCTAAAGATTTAATTTTCTAGTGTTTGCTAAGTCATTTGTCACTCAACTGTCTGCTTTCCAGCTTTCAAATGTTTTTTGCTATTGTCTTTTCATCTGCCTCAGTTTTTGTGGGCTTATGTCTTTATATCTTAACAAATTGCTTTTCTGTCATTTTAGTGGGGTTTTAGGGAAGGAGTGAAATAATAGATGTGTGTGTTTAGTATTATTACACATCTGTTTCGATGGTGGAATACTATTAAATGTAAAGAATGATGCTAATTTTAATGAAGTCATTGCTCCAAGTTAGTTCTCTAATGAATACATAAATTTTAAGAGTGGAATTACTTGGTTTATATTCATTAGAAGTAAGAATAGTATGTAATTCAGAATTTGAGTTCATAGAAGTGATGAAAAGTGTTAGTATTAGATTCAGTTAATATCTACCATATTTAACCACTCTAAACTTGTGAATTAAGTTTTTTCTATTTTATTGGTGAATAAACAAACTTGCTGAGTGTTTAGAGAGGGTGAGCTGTCTAAGGTTAACATGCATAACAGTAAAGCAGAGCTAGGATTCAAGGCTGTTTTTTCATTTCAAAATCTAGTGCCGTTTTACTTCTTATGAAGATAGTAAGAGGTAAGGCTAGTGCCCATAAGGAATTTTTAAGAGTGTCTGAAAACCTAAAAAAAAAGGCAGGCTTCATTGCTTCATTGCTTTGTGCATTTGTGTAACTGATGGAATTGCCATAGAACATAACATTTCCTTGCAAGTCCTTGGTGAGAAAAAAGTGGGTAAAGTCATAATAGTGGTGTGCCTGGAATGCATTAGACATTCAAATGTTAAATGTTAAGGTGGACATGTGGTTTTTTTTTTTCTTTTGAAACTTACGTGGAAATTTTAGGAAAACCATTTTAATTTTTTAATAATTTAGATTCAGCCTTTGCAACATTGGCTTCAGAATTACAAAACACGTAAATTTTATTTCTTGTTTAGAAAGTTCAATTTCACACCTGTAATCCCAGCACTTTGGGAGGCCAAGATAGGAGGATCACTTGAACTCAGGAGTTCAAGACCAACCTAGGCAACATAATCCCCATCTCGATTTAAAAAATTAGATAAAAGAGAAAGTTTAATTTAAAAATACGAAGCTGTTAAGCATGACCTGTTCTGGTGCTGCAGTATTAGAACTTTGGTGGTTTTTGCCTTCTCACTGTTAAGGTTGAATATGTCATGGTAAGAACATGCTTTACTGACTCATTGAGAAAAACTACACAAGGTTGAAAAATTTTAGAGTATCTTTTTACTGATTTTTAAAAAATTATAACAACTTTTTAGATTCTAGGTTAACTTTTTTCCTAGTCTCACATATATTCAAAAGCTGCCCTCTACCACCCCATTTCTTCTTTACCATTGAATTTGACCAGGAAATCTTGACCTTTCAGCACAATTAGGCCTACTTGACCTTTGTTTGCCCTCCTTGAAACACTCTATTTTGCTTTTTGTGATAATCTTCCATTTTCTTCCCACACTTCTGGCCATTGCTTTTCAGTCTCTCTTTCAGATTTCTCTCTTCTGTCAGACTCTGTTTCCTAGGTTTTTCTGAGTCTTCTTTATACTTATTGCCTTTTCCCTAGGTAATCATAGGTCCCCATGGCTGTAAAGACAGTTTGTATGCTATTGGCTCCAGTTTGAATGCCTATCACTAGTCCAGACTTCTCTTCTTAGCCTTACACTGGTTAAGTCATCTGCCTTCATAACATCTCTGCTTGCATTCTCATAGGCTTATCAGTCTCAACAGGTCATAAACGTAACTCTTGATTACCTAGCCCCTTAAATTTCCTTTTTTAGTTGTCTTTATTTTGATAAATATCATTTCTTAATGCAGTTCTTCACTTTAGAAACTTGAGAGTCATTCCTGATAGTTTCTTTTCCTCGCTCTCTACATCTTGATCATTTCTTTAAAATGTATCTTCATCTTTTTTTTGATCCTTACTGCCATTGCTCTAAGATAACATCAGCTCTCATTTAATGCACTGCATGTAGTAGCTTCCTCACAGAGCCTCCTGCATATGTCTTGTCTTTTTCTGATATTGTATCTTACTCTTAAAATGGAAATCTGCTAAGGTAACTCACTTGCCCAGAACCCCTTTTAAGCCTTTCCATTTATTTTAAGGTTATTTCTTTCTGTCTTTGCTTACTGCTGGCTTCATCATGCTTCTTTCCCCCAACTTTCTTCATTCCAGTTGTACTTGACCTTTCAGAAAGTTTTTCAGTTTTCATCCATTCTTCTAGGCCTTTGCACATGCTGTTATTTTAGCCTGAATATCCCCTATGGCATCTCACTTTCATTCAACTTTAAAGCTGAACTCACTTTTTGAGAGGCTGCCTCTGACATACCAATCTAAACTTAGGTTCTTTGTTAATAACTGTTTAATAGCACCTTGTTCTTTTCTTTTATAATGCTTATTACAGTTTGTATTTAGATTTTGTTTTCATGATTATCTGATTATTTTAAGCTTCATGAATAGAAATGGTGATGTTTGATGTGCTTCATGTATTCAAAGCCTATTTCAGTGCCTATTAGATAAAATCTGCTTAATCAAGAAAATATACTGTTAATATTGGCATAAGAAAAACCAAGGAGAACTTACATTTCTAAAAACAGAAAAAGTTCTTTATGATCAGGTGATAACACTGTTTTCTCCTTTAAGAGAGAATTAACTGATTTACTTTTTGCTGTGTGTGTGAGCCAAAAAAAAACAATGCTTAGGTATAATCAAATATGGTCCTTGTCCGCAGGGAGTGTTTAATAGTATAATAACATATATATGCATGTGGCAGTTATTTGGCAATGTAAGGGCTAAGTAATAGTTTTAAGCAACATGAAATATTAAATCAAAGAATCAGAAAGGTAAGAGATGGAAATCTTGATCTCATTCAACCCATGAAGGAACAAGTTTTGATTAGGTGAATTTGCTGAGACTTTTTTTTTTATTATTTATTTGTTTGTTTATTTTTTTGAGACAGAGTCTCGCTCTGTCGCCCAGGCTGGAGTGCAGTGGCGCGATCTCGGCTCACTGCAAGCTCCGCCTCCCGGGTTCACGCCATTCTCCTGCCTCAGCCTCCCGAGTAGCTGGGACTACAGGTGCCCACCACTACGGCTGGCTAATTTTTTTTGTATTTTTAGTGGAGACGGGGTTTCACCATGTTAGCCAGGATGGTCTCAATCTCCTGACCTCGTGATCCTCCCGTCTCAGCTTCCCAAAGTGCTTGGATTACAGGTGTGAGCCACCGCGCCTGGTCGAGACAGTTTTACAAATTGTTTCTTAGACTGTACCTGGAACATGGGTTTTCAAAAGACATAAGCAAAGTTCACAGATGGTATGGATTTGACCTTTGGTAGGTCAGAAAAGCAGTGTTATTTAAAGTGACTTTTCACAAGTTTTAGGGTGAAGGAAAATGTTTCAAGTGGGAGAACATTAATAAAAATGGGGGGAAATAAAAACACCTGGGCAGCAGTAAGGCAACAGTTGGATTTACTAGAGTTAATAAGTCTCCTCCCTGTCCAGGAAGTGATAGGAAGTGACTGAAGGTTGAATTGCGGAATGATTGGCCCTCAATACTTGTTGACTAAATGGTGTTCCGGGAAGATTAGTGTAAAGGGAATCTGTGGTTTGGATTGAAGTGGGAAGCAGGAAGAACCATGTTGGACATTATACATTTATATAGTTTGTTAATGAATGAAGGAAATAAGTGAGGGGGATAGTGATTTTCATTGCAAAATGATTCAGTACAGGGTTTCTTTGCTTAGCAGAGTCCACAATTTAACAAAACACTGTATTCACTTTCCTGTCCTCTCTCTCAAAGCAGTATGTTACTCTTCTCATTTTGAAAAAGGTAAAAAAATCCCCAAAACCCAATTTCCCAAAAAATTGATGACCCAGCCTCCATTTTAAAGGTTTGAAGGGTAAGTGGTTATAACCTTAAGATAAGGTTTTCTGCAATTTAATTTTTTTTTTGGGGGGGGGATGTAGTTTTGTTCTTGTTGCCCAGGCTGGAGTGCAGTGGCACAATCTTGGCTCATTGCAACCTCTGCCTCCCAGATTCGAGCGATTCTCCTGCCTCAGCCTCCCAAGTAACAGGGATTACAGGAATATACCACCATGCCCAGCTAATTTTTTGTATTTAGTAGAGATGGGGTTTCACCATTTTGGTCAGGCTAGTCTCAAACTCCTGACCTCAGGTGGTCCACCCACCTGGGCCCCCAAAGTGTTTGGATTACAGACATGAGCCACACAGCTCCCAGCTCAATTGGTTTTATAGGGTTTATCCATATCTGTAATCCAAAGCAGATGTGTCCCAAATATATTTAGTAGTGAAAAATCCAGGTAAATGTGAACTAATATGAATATTTCGAACTGGTTCCTTGTGTTAGTGATTGTAGAGACCTTTGCTGGCTTCCTTTTCGTACTAAATAGATTTCCATTGTCAGTCTGTTCCAGGCAGTAGAGAGGAGGAATTCTTTTTTTCCTGTCTACTGGGGACTCCTAGGTCTCTACCAAAAAGGAAGTGGTGTACATCTTAAATTATTTAAAATGTGAAAAACATTCATGCTACTGTTGATACTAAATGTGAGCATTTTGATTATTTTGAGCATTTTGATGTTTAAAGAGCCACAATACTAATGTTTGTTCGGTTCTTTGTTGGTGCGCCTTTTCATGTTGCCATTTTCAAAGTATAAGGATATATATATATATACATGTATGTAGATACACGTATAAAGAAATACAATTTTTTGGTCTGGTCTTAATGGCTCGCACCTGTAGTCCCAGTACTTTGGGAGGCTGAGGCAGGTCGATTGCTGGAGTCCAGGAGTTCAAGACCAATCTGGGCAACATGGTAAAACCCTGTCTCTACAAAAAAAAAAAAAAAAATACAGAAATTAGCTGGGCATGGTGGCGTGCACACCTGTTGTCCCAGCTACGTGGGAGGTTGAGGTGGAAGGACTGATTGAACCTGGGAGGTGGAGGTTGCAGTGAGCTGAGATGGCGCCACTGCACTCCAGCCTGAGTGACAGAGTGAGACCCTGTCTTGAAAATATATGGCCGGGTGTGGACTTACGCCTGTAATCCCAGCATTTTGGGAGGCCGAGGCGGGTGGATCACCTGAGGTCAGGAGTTAGAGACCAGCCTGGCCAACATGGCGAAACCCTGTCTGTGCTAAAAATACAAAAATTAACTGGGTATGGTGGTGGGGCGCCTGTAGCCCCAGCTACTGGGAAGGCTGAGGCAGGAGAATTGCTTGAACCTGGGAGGCAGAGGTTGCAGTGAACCGAGATCGTGCCACTGTACTCCAGCCTGGGCGACAGAGCGAGACTCTGTCTAAAAAAAAAAAAAAAAAAAAATATATATATATATATATATAATTTTTTAAAGGTCATTTTGAAATTGTCCTTAGATGATTATAAAATCTCTTGGGGGGAGGAAGGATAGCATTAGGAGATATACCTAATGTAAATGAGTAGTTAATGATAACAAACCAGCACGTTGTGCACATGCACCCTAGAACATAAAGTATAATTAAAAAAAAAAAAAGTCTTAGGTATCTGAAAGAATGTAATTTATTTAATAAGTATATGTATAGCTCTATCTCTCTTCTTAAGGAGAGCCAGCAGTTGAATTCAAGAATAAATGTGTGTTTGTATTTAAGAAAAATGACAAAAGGTTCCTTCTATTACTCTCCTGCAATTTTTGGTCCTTCAACTTTTTTTCACCTATTTTAAATTTATCTCAAAACATTTCTGTCTTTTGTAAGCTGCTTTAAATATTTTAAGGAATGGCTTGGGGTGGAAATCTAACTGCATTTGGGAAAAGTATGACGGGAGAAAATGATGTTTAGGAGAGGTACTAATAAAGGAGTATTGGGAGTCAGAGAAGTTAAGATCAAGTGCTTGAGGAGGAGTTTGATAGCTGCTGGGCTTAGTCATTTTAGTAAAGAAAACATTAAGCAAAGAAGTTCAAAGTACACAGTTGTTTATAGAAAAGAATATAAGACATAGTCCAAGTTGGTATCAGATGGGCTTTGTATACATAAGGCTAACTTTGAAAAGCCTTAAATGTAAGATTGAGAAGTCTGGATTTAATGGACATGGAATGGAGGGCTCTTTTTTGTTTTTGTACCATGCAGTGGCCTGATCTTTTAGGAGGGTGCTGGCTTTACTTGGGATGTCTAGTTGCTTCCTTCCTTAATTGAGTATGAGAAACTCAGTAATTCCTTTTTCCTCAGTGGTGGAAATGGAAGCATATTCTGTCATTGTGATCTGAGATAATGGTTTGAATCAGTCCCTTTGGCCTCATTAGGAAAAGTAAGGAGGACCCAGTCCACATGTGGTAACACTCCACTTAATCCAGAGGTAAACCAGCTCTGGAATGTAAGGAGCCCCAAAACTGCTTGAAATTGCTATCAAAGCCATGTCCCCTCCTCTCCCTGGTCCCGTGCCCCCGGGGGGTATTTTTGCATAGCATTTCTGATCCTTTTTTTGGACTTTTAATAAGTTGTATATTTACTAGCTTTATTATCTTAAAGCAGATAAGAATAGGGAGGGAAAAGAAATGGGCTTCTGAGGCATGTAAGTTGACATCAGGAAAGTTAGCAATTAGTCTGACATGAAGGTAGGAGTTAGAAATTTTAAGAAAACCCCAAAGAACTGTGATAGGGTATTGAATATTTGTTAGTTGAAAGTTAGATTATGTTCGGTATATTGTTTTAAGGAATCATGGATGTAAGAGTAAGTTCCAAATGATGTTAATTACTGAGCTATGGACAAGTATAAAGAAACCATGTTTTAGTTGTATTGCCTCCACTGTATCATTTAAGCATGGGCAAATCATTTTACTCCTCTATATTGCTTTTTTCCCATTCTAAAATAAGGCAAGATGCTTCATACTTTTTTACCTTTTAGGGCAGCAAGGTTATTCTCTAAGACATTCTTAACATATGTTATAAATATGTTACAAAAATAAAAACTAGACCTCTACATTGAGAAATTATGAAGAATATTTACAGTAACATTCAGAAGTAAAATTAAAAGATCCTAATATATGCTAAGATTTAGGTAATTGGTAGTGATAATTTTTATTTTTAGTTAAATCAGTGAATGACATATTAGGTACTAAGTCTGCATAAGGTATTTTGTAGATATTTAATGATTTAGATGTTTAGGTATAATGAAGATCCCCCCCAGTTTTTCTCTTTGAAATATTTTTATTAATTACCTTTTAATTTTTTAAAAAAGAGACAAGGTTTCACTGTGTTGCCTAGGTTGGTCTCAAACTCCTGAGCTCAAGTGATCTTCCCACCTTGGCCTCTTAAAGGGCACAGGCGCGAGCCACTGTGCCCGGCCTAATTACCACAGTAAGTCAAATACTGTATCAAGGAAAACTGACTTTTCTCGTTGTATATGTTTTTATTTCCTTTTCTAGAAATTGACAACCAATCGTTTCTTTCATAAGGAAGCTTTTGTTTGTGCTTAATATTAAATTAATTTTTAGAGGCTGGGCATGGTGGCTCACACCTGTAATCCCAGCACTGTGGGAAGCCAAGGCGGGCGGATCACTTGAGGTCAGGAGTTCAAGACCAGCCTGGCCAACATGGTGAAACCTCATCTCTACTAATAATACAAAAATGAGCCAGTCATGGTGGCACACACTTGCAGTCCCAGATTCTTGGAGAGGCTGAGGTATGAGAATTGCTTGAACCTAGAAGGCAGAGGTTGCAGTGAACTGAGATCACCCCACTGTACTCCAACCTGGGCAACAGAATGAGACTCTTGTCTCAAAAAAATAAAAAAAGAATGCATTTTTGGGCTGGGCACAGTGGCTCACACCAGTAATCCCAGCACTTAGGGAGGCTGGACAATTGCTTGAGCCCAGGAGTTCGAGGCTGCAGTGAGCTATGATGGCACCACTGTACTCTAGACTGGGTGACCAAGTGAGAACCTGTCCCAGGGGAAAAAAAAAGTTAATTTTTGTTCTTGGTTGTGTCCTCTAAACAGATTTGTTGTGGTACTTTTGATAATGACCAGTACATCTTCCTGTTGAGGAAATACACTCCCATGTTTTAAAAATTAGTTTTTAAAAAAGGTGGTATTTAGTGAAATTTGTCTTCGTGAATTTAATTTAGGAAAAAATGCTACTTTGTAAGTTACGTTTTTTGCTTTATTTTTGGTTCTTCAAGGTTGTTCCTTTGAGTACAAGGTGGTGTGAGATGTGTGAATTGAGAAAATCCGTGGTTTGTACTGTAGTGCTATCCACTGCTTAGGTGCTCAAATACCTGAGTCTTTGCTTTTCTTCCTCTTTTAAAAGGTTTTTATTGCTGTTGTTCACCTAAACTTCTCTTTGAGAGGCAAACATGGAGCCAAGTGTTGTCTTTGGTTGATAGTTCATTTTACTGCAGAATTTTGGAATAAGAGTTTTAAACTGTTCTTCATTTTCAGTGTGTTATTTTCCTCTATGGGGATCCACCAAACATTCATCAGTTATTCTCTGAAATGATGGATAGCAGGATTTATACATTTGTACAATTGGTTATGTTTTATTATTAGGCATTTTACCTATTTTGAGGTTCCAGGCAGGAAGGGTGGATACAGAAAGAGGAGATAGAAATGAGAATTTCACCCTAGATAACCTTAGTGGTTTCCTGCCTCCATCTCTGAATCCCATAATAATGATCATGATATCACATCCTAAATCTTGTAGGAACAAGTATATTTAATGCTTGTTGAAGGTACATAACGTTTATTTTGTTTTATTTTATTTTATGTATTTATTTTTTGAGATGGAGTCTTGCTCTGTTGCCTAGGCTGGAGTGCAGTGGCACGATCTTGGCTCACTGCAGCCTCTGCCTCCTGGGTTCAAGTGATACTCCTGCCTCAGCCTCCTGAGTAGCCAGAATTACAGGCATGTGGCACCACGCCTGGCTGATTTTTGTATTTTTAGTAGAGATGGGGTTTCGTCATGTTGGCCAGGCTGGTCTCGAACTTCTGAGCTCAGGCTATCTGCCCGCATCAGCATCCCAAAGTGCTGGGATTACAGGCATGAGCTACCATGCACCGCCTGAAGGTACATAACATTTAAATTGGCAACTGTGTAGCTCCTCTTTTTTGTGAACTTGTATAAGATGGATAATAAATTCATAGGAGACCTGAGGATTATATGACAGGGAAATGATTGTAAAATGTTATTGACTGATATGTTTAGTAACATATAAACAGATAAAATACTGTAAAGTTAAGGACCTGGGTCACATAACTACTAAGGTGATGGAGCTAGTCAGTATTCCATTAGGTGATTTCATTCCAAAACTTGCACTCAGCCACGTTCTGGAGGTTTCTTAGTGCATTGAGAAGCAACAAAAGGTGACAGCTGACAACTATAAAAAGCAATCCTTAGCCTATTCAGTGTAGAGGCATTTGACACTATAGACTTCCCTGGTTCTTTCGGTCACTATGTTATGTAGTTGTCCATTAATGAGTGTTCCTAATAATTCTGTCAATCTTAATTTTATTTTCTCTTACTACATTTAAAAAGTATAGTTTCTACCTCAGTGGTTAAATTCTCCAAATTTATTGCTAAAAAGTAAACTTTAAATTTGGAAAATTTGCTTAAGTAAATTGCAATTTCAGAAAAATAGGTGAATATGGAGACACCCAGTTTCATGACATAAATAGTTCAATAAATTAGATTACTAGCCTTCTAGTGGTCTCAGTGAGATTCTATATGCTGTTGATACTTAGGACATTTTTTATAAGCTTAATGCAATCAAAATTTGATTAAAATGCTTTTAAAGTAGAAACCTAGTTTTAATCAGTTGAATAATAATAGCACATTTTATGATTCAGATTTTTGGTTTTGAGTGGTTACAGCTTATCTTCACATCACATTTATTATTGAAACAAGAGAAAGTGATAATTTTCCTGTGAACTCACTTGGGGAAGTATAAAAAAATGATAGTTTATATGAATGCTTTAATATTTATTTGAAAAATAGGATTTAGCTTGTCCTTTTGCTTATTCTAGAAGGTAGAATTAACTTTTTTTTTTTTTGAGACGGAGTCTCGCTCTGTCGCCAGGCTAGAGTGCAGTGGTGTGATCTCAGCTCACCATAACCTCCACCTCCTGGGTTCAAGCGATTCTCCTGCCTCAGCCTCCCAAGTAGCTGGGATTACAGGCACGCACCACTATGCCCAGCTAATTTTTGTATTTTTAGTAGAGACAGGGTTTCACCACATTGACCAGGATGGTCTCAATCTCTTGACCTCGTGATCCATCCACCTTGGCCTCCCAAAGTGCTGGGATTACAGGTGTGCTCCACCGTGCCTGTCCACTTTAAAAAAATTTTTTATTATTATTATTTTTTTCCTTTGAGATGGAATTTCTACCTTGTTGCCCAGGCTGGAGTGCAGTGGCGCGATCTCGGCTCACTGCAACCTTTGATTCCTGGGTTCAAGCGATTCTCTTGCCTCAGCCTCCCGAGTAGCTGGGATTACAGGCATGCACCACCATGCCTGGCTATTTTTGTATTTTTAGTGGAGGTGGGATTTCTCCATGTTGGTCAGGCTGGTCTCAAACTCCTGACCTCAGGTAATCCACCTGCCTTGGCCTCCCAAAGTGCTGGGATAACAGGCATGAGCCACCATGCCTGGCCTTGAATCTTAGGCATCTGAATTAGGTCTTCAAAGGTTTTTTTCCCCCATGTAACAAAATTTTTTTTTGTGTTTTTGAGATAGAGTCTTGCTTTGTTACCTAGATTGGAGTGCAGTTGCATGATCTCAGCTCACTGCAACTTCCGCCTCGTGGGTTTAAGGAATTCTCCTCCCTCAGCCTCCTGAGTAGCTGGGATTACAGGCGTGCGCCACCATGTCCAACTAGTTTTTGTATTTTTAGTAGAGATGGAGTTTCGCCATGTTGGCTAGGCTGGTCTTGAAGTCCTGACCCCAAGTGATCCGCTCGCCTCGGCCTTCCAAAATGCTGGGATTACAGGCATGAGCCACTGCACCTGGCCACAAAAGTTTTTAAAAGTATTCAGAGATTTTTTTTTTTTTTTTTGAGATGGAGTCTCACTCTCGCCCAGACTGGAGTGAACTTGTGTGATCTTGGCTCACTGCAACCTCTGCTTCCTGGGTTCAAGTGATTCTCCTGCCTCAGCCTCTCTACTAGCTGGAACTACAGGCATGCACCACTGCGCCCAGCTGATTTTTGTATTTTTTTAAGAGACAGGGTTTCACCATGTTGGTCAGGCTGGTCTTGAACTCCTGACCTTGTGATCCCTCTGCCTTGGCCTCCCAAAGTGCGGGGATTACAGGCCTTGAGTCACTGTGCCCGGCCCCCAGAGGTGGTAGTGGTGTTGCTTTTTGTTTTTTTTTTTTTAACAGTAGAACTTTTTTTTTTTCATTTTCGTTATTTATTTCCTGATTCACTTATAAATGTTGGAGCTATCGAAGCAATTGGAATTTTTTTGAATTGTAGTTAACAGTAGTAAAGATCTGTCTTAAAAGATATAGTAGCTTGATTTATCATTTAATAGTAATGTAATACAAGCCTTACTTGCATGTTCCATAATTTTTACTTTCTGCTAGTATGAAATAGCCAAAAGTGACTGAAAGCCAGTAATTTTCACATCCTGTATGAGTCGATTTCATTTCTAGATATTTTACTTATTTGGTATGCTCTTGACAGCCTAAAATTGCCATTCTCCCCAATCCATGTCGGCATTCACGGGGAAGAGAGAATTTTTTTCCTTTTGTTAGATATTAATACCATATCAAAACACCTTGACTAATGAAAAAAGCTTTTCTCTCAAGCTTTGAACATTTTTGAAGGCATTTCATACTTTAAAAAAAAATTTTAATGTATAGATACAGAAACCTATCTTGCATGGGCTGATGCCACATGTAAACATCACTGGCTAAAATATTCTCCGAGTGCCTGAAGACAAGGATGGCTGTATGTATTTTTTTTTTTTTTTTTTTTTGGAGATGGAGTCTTTTGCTGTCGCCCATGCTGGAGTGCAGTGGCACAGTCTCGGCTCACTGCAACCTCCACTTTGCTGGTTCAAGTCGTTCTCCTGTCTCAGCCTCCTGAGTAGCTGGGATTACACCACGACACCCTGCTAATTTTTGTGTTTTTTAGTAGAGACTGAGTTCACTGTTGGCCAGGCTGGTCTCAAACTCCTGAGCTCAGGCGATCAGTCCTCCTTGGCCTCCCAAAGTGCTGGGATTACAGGCATGACCCACCATGCCTGGCCCACGTATTTCTTATTAAGTCTTTTGTTGTTGTTATTTGCTTACGTTTTCTGGAAAAAAAAAAATTCACAAGGGCCTAAGAATAACATTCAGGCATTTTTGCAAGACACTTGTGATTGTTGAATCTTCTTAAGAGATAATGTTTAAAAAAGTGGGTTACCTTTTATAAAATGGACAGGCTAAGATCAACTTTGGATTTTTTTTTTTTTTTAATTTAGAGGTCTAGTTATCTTTCCAGTTGTACTCATATTCTTAGCCCTTAAGGATCTACAAGTAGCTTGTTGGGAAATTGATTCAATATGTAGAAACAAAAGCTTTTAACAAGTGGACACATTGGCCTAACAAAAACCAAGTTATACTATATTTGAGTTTATAAATGCCATTAGTACCATTCATTCAGTAATCTGAATTAGGCTTAACACATGAGAAGGGGAGAGGAGACAAGAGAAATACGGAGTTGAAGACCCTTAGAAGGAGTGGAAGAGAAAGAGGGGATTTGGTGATAATTGATAATTTGGTAAACATTTGGTGCACTTTGCAGTCAGGGGGCACTGTGTCCTCATTGCCTACGTCAGCGAATTTATCTATGTAAAAATTATTTTAGAAAAATTACCGAAGCTAGTTTAAGCAATTGTCGTTTAGCCTAGAAGGTTTTTAATAGTACCTCTTTTTTTTTTTTCTCCCTGGTATTGGGATGATTTATTTACTTCAGAAATACTCATTCAATATTTATTGAATGCTTGTTATGTACCTAGCACTGAGCAAAGATACTAAGGGTATGAAGAAAAAAAAAAAAAAGACATGGTTTTGGTCTTCAGCAGTTTCGTCTAGTACACTGAAGAAGCATCTTAAGATCTTGACTTATCTTCTGAATTATCCAAATAAGTTTATATTGTGCTCAATTGTTATTCTGTATATGGTGTACATGACAGGATTTCTATTCAAATGAATTGATGCATCTGGACTATCGAAGAATGAGCATCATGAGGTAGAGTTTAATGAACATTAGTCTTGGCATCAGCCATGGCATCTAATCTTGTTTCTGCTACCTATTCATTGTATGACCTTTGCAAATGAGTTAACTTTTTTAAGCCCAATTTCCATACCTGTTATGTGCAGGTAATAGCTACTTGTGCTGTTGTTGTGAGGATAAAAGGAGATAGGCATATAATGCACCTGGCTCAGTTCCTGATAGTTCTGTAAATTGGTGACTGTTCTTATTACTGTGCTAAGTAAGAGTGGTTCCTTTCTTAAGCGCTGTAAGTTAAAAATGGAATGCTTGTTTACTTGTTCAGAAACTTTATACATAATTTTCTAAAGCAGCAGTTCTGTGCCTTTGTGATGGTTGTGGTGCAGTCTTTCTCACCTGGGGTCCATAAGACAATCCCTACAGGAAAAAGAGTGCCTACTTTCTTAGTTCTAAGAATGGCATATATCTAGCACTGTCATTCTAAATATATAAGAGAATAGTGAATTCATTACATACAGTGGAGGCATCAGGGATTAATTGTTTTGCTGACTGTCATGCTACCAGGACAGTACTAGATGTGATTATTGAGAAGTGCTTTGAAATTCCTAAATTCACAAAAACATAAGTTGTTGTAAAAGCACCCTTTCCTTTTTTTTTTAAATGGGGGAATACTTGGAAGAAATACAGCGTCATGTAGCAGTTAAGTTAATACTCTAAAATAGAACCATTACCCTAATTAAGTGATTCGCAAACTTTTTCATTCTGAAAGATTGTTTTAGATGGGCATTATGCCCTGAAGACCATCTGTTCCATGCTCAGTCCCATATGGGCCTGAAAACTATCTCCTTAGAATGAATGGGATTAATCTGTTTGTTTTAAGTAAGATTGTAAGTCAGTATCTGGTTTTTTAAGTTTCAAACATTCATTGAACTGGATTTTGAAATCTGTAAAGTTTCAAAACTAGTTTTTTTGTAATACCGATTCTAAAAGTAAAAAAAAAAAATTAGAATTAGAGCCCAGGTATTTGGGGGAATGCTTTTTGTTATATATTTTTTGGAAACTGACATTGCATTTTCGTTTATTGAAGACCGATACATTCTGAAGAAAAAAGACGATTTTATTGAAATCCAACTCTTTCGTCATGTAATACCTGTTACTGACCTGGAGAACATTCTTTGAAACACAGATTGAGAAATGTTAGTTTGCTTCATTTTATATATGAGAAATGTCATTGGTCATGTATAGTCAAGTGATGGCAGGCCTCAACTGGAGCCCATCTCTACATTTATTATTCTGCTACAACAGTTCCCTTTCTGTTTACTACCTTGTTTTCTATTAGTATTCAATTCACATTAGAAATAAAAGTATAATTGTTGTCATGTGAGAGTGTAACAAGTAGACATCTGGCAGACATTAAAGAACACATTTTGAGAAGTGCAGCACTGATATATTTGCAGGCTCTTTTATTTGGCCTTGTCTTTGTAAATGGTTTGCAGACCTTAGCAGGGGAATAGACTTTCTATGTGGTAGTATATTCCTGACGGAAATCTTGTACATAAGTTAGAAAGAACTAGTTAACTTCATAAATGTAGGGAAACTATCAGTTTGTTACATGCTTCAATTGCCATCAGTATGGGGTATTTTAATAGCTTTATGTTCTCTGTTCCTCATGTCGGAGAGTTAAACCTTGATGGTGTTAGCTCAGTAAAGCAGCCGATTGAACATTCTTGTCTATTATTTATCCATTTCCTAGGTTATGCTTATCAGAAAAATGAAATACGAAAGAAGTACAAAAAGGGTTGTCAAAAACTGGAGAAACCTTGAAGTCATTTTGGGATAAAGATTTGCTAAAAGATTTGGGGCTAAAAGATGGTTATTGGGAGATGTTTCTGAAGATACACAGGTAAATTAGGGAATGAATTCATGGCTCTTTTGGGAATGCCTTTAAGATGGCCAGCATACACTTCATGTGGGGGTAACAGCTACCCTTGTAAAGGAGAGAGGTGTATAATACACCTAGTGAAGTTCTTGGTTGTTCTGTAAATGGTGTCTGCTCTTACTACTGTTGCCAAATAAGAGTGATTGAAAGTGTTGGTCTTTTTTTTTTCTTTTAATTTTTAGACACAGGGCCTTGCCCTGTTGCCCAGGCTAGAGTATAGTGGCGCTATCATAGCTCACTGCAGCCTCGAACACCTGACCTCAAGCAGTCCTCCCGACTCAGCCTCCCAAAGTGTTGGGATTACAGGTCTGAACCACTATACCCAGCCTGTGTCAAAATCTGTAAAGTTCTAGCTGATGGGGGCCTGGCACAATGGCTCACACCTGTAATCCCACCACTTTGAGAGGCTGAAGCAGGTGGATCGCTTGAGCCTAGAAGTTCAAGACCAGCCTGCCCAAAATGGTGAAACCTTGTCTCTACTAAAAACACAAAAATTAGCCGGGCGTGGTGGCACAATTCTGTAATCCCAGCTACTTGGGAGGCTGAGGCACGAGAATTGTTTCAATCTGGGAGGCAGAGTTTGCAATGAGCTAAGAATGTGCCACTGTACTCCAGCCTGGGCTGCACTCCAGCCTGGGCAACAGAGTGAGACTCGGTCTCAGACAAAAAAAAAAAAAAAAAAAAAAAAAAAAAACAGTACTAGCTAATTGGGGTTTTGGGTTTTTGTTTTAGTTTTTGAGACAGGGTCTTGCTCTGTCACCCAGGCTGGAGTGTAGTGGCGAGATCTCGGATCACTGTCACTTGTGCCCTCAGGCTCAAGCAATTCTCCCACTTCAGTTTCCCTGAGTAGCCAGGACTGCAGGTATATGCCACCATGCCTAATTCTTGTTTCTGTTTTTTGAGATGGGATTCCATTCTGTTGCCCATGCTGGAGTGCAGTGGTGCAATCATAGCTCACTGCAGCCTCAACTTTCCCCAAGCTCAGGTGATCCTTCCACCTCAGCATCTTGCGTAGCTAAGATAACAGGTGGGTGCCACCTTGCCCAGTTTATTTTTATTTTTTTTGAGACCGGATCTCACTTTGTCACCCAGGCTAGAGTACAGTGGCAGTCATAGCTCATTGCATCCTCAACCTCCAGGGCTCAAGTGATTCTCCTACCTTAGCCTCCCAAGTAGCTGGGACTACAGATGTGTGCCACCACACTTGGCTAATATTAAATTTTTGTAGAGATGGAGTCTCACCGTGTTGCCCAGGCTGGGCTGATTGGTTTTGAATGAAGTATGGAAATAAACTTTTCTTGTATTTAGAAATACTATAATCTGGTATTCTGAATAATATTTTAAGAAGCAGAGAAATGCAAATCAAAACCACAATGATATACCATCTCACACCAGTTAGAATGGCAATCATTAAAAAATCAGGAAACAACAGGTGTTGGAGAGGATGTGGAGAAATAGGAACACTTTTACACTGTTGGTGGGATTGTAAACTAGTTCAACCATTATGGAAAACAGTATGGCAATTCCTCAAGGATCTAGAACTAGATGTACCATATGACCCAGCCATCCCACTACTGGGTATATACCCAAAGGATTATAAATTATGCTACTATAAAGACACATGCACACGTATGTTTATTGCGGCACTATTCACAATAGCAAAGACTTGGAATCAACCCAAATGTCCATCAGTGACAGACTGGATTAAGAAAATGTGGCACATATACACCATGGAATACTACGCAGCCATAAAAAAGGATGAGTTTGCGTCCTTTGTAGGAACATGGATGCAGCTGGAAACCATCATTCTTAGCAAACTATCACAAGAAGAGAAAACCAAACACCGCATGTTCTCACTCATAGGTGGGAACTGAACAATGAGCTCACTTGGACTCGGGAAGGGGAACATCACACACTGGGGCCTATCATGGTGAGGGGGGAGGGGGGAGGGATTGCATTGGGGAGTTATACCTGAGATAAATGATGAATTGATGGGTGCTGACGAGTTGATGGGTGCAGCACACCAACATGGCACATGTATACATATGTAACAAACCTGCACATTATGCACATGTACCCTAGAACTTAAAGTATAATAAAAAAAAAAAAAAAAAAGAAGTGGCTTATTAAAAACTGAAGGAATGTACACTAGCTTTACTTCTTTTTTTTTCCCACCCGAGACAGAATTTCATTCTTGTTGCCCAGGCTGGAGTGTAATGGCGCAATCTCGACTCACTGCAACCTCTGTCTCCCAGGTTCAGGCAATTCTCCTCCCTCAGACCCCCAAGTAGCTGAGATTACAGGCATGCACCACCATGCCTGGCTAAATTTTGTGTTTTTAGTAGAGATGGGGTTTCACCATGTCAGGCTGGTCTCGAACTCCTGACCTCAGGTGATCCACCCACCCTGGCCTCCCAAAGTGCTGGGATTACAGGCGCGATGCACCGTGCCTGGCTGCTGTATTTCTTAATGGAGCTTGCCAAATAAAGAACTTGAGTTCTAGTAATATTAGCACTTTCAAAGACATAAACTGAGATCCTCTGTGGCTTTTGGGAAGTTTTACTGATAGTTGTTACAATGTTAACTAGACTCCACATACTTAAAGCATATTTTTAAAATTGTTAATTTGATGGTGGGGTGGTATTCTTCTTTCTTAATACCGTTTCATTTTCTTTTTGGCAACATTTTACTTTCCAGATGTGGATTAGTCACATCAAAATTTTATTACTAAAATGTTTGGAAAGTGGAAATAACTGTGGAAACT